>NC_079189.1:177435833-177688333 GCF_029499605.1 Hyla sarda | reverse complement strand
CTGATGTAAACCCCGACCTCATCGCTGCGACGTAAGACTCCTCCCACCAACGTTACAAAATGCAACCTCAAAATTTAACAAAAAAGCCTTCAGAGTACGGATATTCGTGGTCCGGCATAGTATGTTTTTAATATTTTCTAATTTCTGAGGAGGGTGGATGGGTTGTTGCGGGATAGTTGGAGTGCAACTATTTAGTGCCAGGCAGGGTGTCACCCGATGCGGTATGCCCCCCCTCCCTGTCACTCTAACAACGCTACTGGTAATAAAGGGTTAAAAAAGAACTTTGGCTATTAACATGAGGGAAAACTTTTCTGCTTTAAAAAAATGCATATGTAAGTGGGTTTCCCGGGATTTGCTTACGTGTGATTTATTTATCGAGGTTGTGCGACTATTTGATAAATAGGTCACATGCAAGCAAAAGTAAGTTAAAAGAAAAATTGTCATATAAAAGCCATATGTTTGAAAAGAATGATAAATCTCCTTCATAGTTTACAATAGATATGGAATACTCTGTTTTCACATGTAAATGGACTTTATAAATGCAAAGTTAAACCCATGAGACAAAATTCTACGCATACATAAATACAGATACTTACTTCAGTACACACAAAACAGGGTGTAATGGACTGTCCTGTGTAAGCCAGGAAATAAAATTTCTTGTCCTTTCTGATGCCAGGGTGTCCAACTCTGGAAGTTGGGTCTGCAAAAGAAAACCTGGATGAATGAACTAAGTCATG
This sequence comes from Hyla sarda, assembly GCF_029499605.1. NCBI lineage: Eukaryota > Metazoa > Chordata > Amphibia > Anura > Hylidae > Hyla > Hyla sarda. The sequence goes on along the minus strand of NC_079189.1, from coordinate 177,687,596 downwards.
TACAACAAGATGTAAAAAGCTGGGAATCAAATTGACAAAGGCATGAAATGAATGACTACTGTATTGTTCAAACTATAAGACACCTTGTATCCGCAGCAAAAAAAATAGCTAAAAAAAAAAAAAGTGTTTGTGTCTCATTAAAGTGTGTGTGGCAAAGTGGCATCAGTTTTCCTTTTTATTTGCAAGAAGAGAAATCTAAATACCGTATATACTCGAGTATAAGCAGAGTTTTTCAGCACGATTTTTCGTGCTGAAAACACCTCCCTCGGCTTATACTCGAGTGAACTCCCCCACCCGCAGTGGTCTTCAACCTGCGGACCTCCAGAGGTTTCAAAACTACAACTCCCAGCAAGCCCGGGCAGCCATCGGCTGTCCAGGCTTGCTGGGAGTTGTAGTTTTGAAACCTCCGGAGGTCCGCAGGTTGAAGACCACCGCGGCCTTCGACATCATCCAGCCCCCTCTCACCCCCCTTTAGTTCTGTACAGTACTCACCTCCGCTCGGCGCTGGTCCGGTCCTGCAGGACTGTCCGGTGAGGAGGTGGTCCGGTGGGATAGTGGTTCCGGGCTGCTATCTTCACCGGCGAGGCCTCTTCTAAGTGCTTCGGGCCCGGCCCCAGAATAGTCACGTTGCCTTGACAACGACGCAGAGGTACGTTCATTGCCAACGTACTTCTGCGTCATTGTCAAGGCAATGCCTCTATTCCGGGCCGGAAGCGCGGAGAAGAGGCCCCCCGGTGAAGATAGCAGCCCGGAACCACTATCCCACCGGACCACCTCCTCACCGGACAGTCCTGCAGGACCGGACCAGCGCCGAGCGGAGGTGAGTACTGTACAAAACTAAAAGGGGGGTGAGAGGGGGCTGGATGATGTTGAAGGCCGCAGTGGTCTTCAACCTGCAGACCTCCGGAGGTTTCAAAACTACAACTCCCAGCAAGCCCGGACAGCCGATGGCTGCCCGGGCTTGCTGGGAGTTGTAGTTTTGAAACCTCTGGAGGTCCGCAGGTTGAAGACCACTGAGGGCGGATGATGAGAAGAGGATGATGAAGGGGGGGGGTGTGGGATGATGACAAGGGGATGATGAAGGGGGGTGTGTGGGATGATGACAAGGGGATGATGAAGGGGGGTGTGTGGGATGCTTACAAGGGGATGATGAAGGGGGGTGTGTGGGATGCTTACAAGGGGATGATGAAGGGGGGTGGGGATGATGACAAGGGGATGATGAAGGGGGGTGGGGATGATGACAAGGGGATGATGAAGGGGGGATGTGTGGGATGATGACAAGGGGATGATGATGAGGGTCTGGATGATGACAGGCGGTGATGATGATGAGGATGTTAATGACGAGTCTGGATGATGACAGGGGGGGATGATGTATTTCCCACCCTAGGCTTATACTCTAGTCAATAACTTTTCCTGGGATTTTGGGTTGAAATTAGGGGTCTTGGCTTATACTCGGGTCGGCTTATACTCGAGTATATACGGTATCATGAACCTAGGGAGATGGACGTCACACACAATATTAACATCTCTAATGCCAAAGACCACTAGGAAAAGCTTTGCCTAGGGGGGGGACACACTATCTGTACAGCTGAATTAGCTGCACATGGGCCTGGGAAAGGGGTGGGGGGGCCAGCAGTGTGAAAGTAGGAATATTTATGGTCCCTTTGTTTAGTGAAGACATGACTATTGTGTTTGGTGGCAGTATTACACAATAAGAAGCACTTTAAGTGCTGGGTATTGACAGCGAGACTCATCCCACCCAGCTGTTGGTAAGTAAAAAAAAAAAAGAATAAGGGGAGAAGTCTGTGGCCTTCGTCTGTAAATGCGGCCATAAGCTAATGGCCGAACGTTAATTTGGATGCCAGCTATTCCTCTGGACTCGCCATACACATATGTATCATGTATACTTGTTTTAATTGTGCATTCTCATTGTCCAGAACACAAGCAGACACCACTGGTGCTGGCTAAGCTCCCTTTATCTTCCATAAAAGGGTTTTCTGGGAATCAAAAGGATGTAAGGGAAACCTTGCCCCTATAAGGTAACCAATGGCCAAATATTGTTGGCGTCTACTAGTAATGGCATATCATAAAAATTATCCCATCATTTGTAACAGTGGGATAATTCATTTAGGTGTTTTAAAGGGGTACTCCGGTGGAAAACTTTTTTTTTTTTTAATCAACTGAACAGATTAAACAGATTTGTAAATTACTTCCATTAAAAAAAAATCTTAATCCTTCCAGTACTTATTAGCTGCTGAATACTACAGAGGAAATTATTTTCTTTTTGGAACACAGTGCTCTCTGCTGACATCATGACCATAGTGCTCTCTACTAACATCTCTGTCCATTTTAGGAACTGTCCAGAGCAGCCTATGTTTGCTATGGGGATTTTCTCCTACTCTGGACAGTTCTTAAAATGGACAGAGATGTCAGCAGAGAGCACTGTACTCGTGATTCAGCAGAGAGCTCTGTGTTCCAGAAAGAAAAGAATTTCCTCTGTAGTATTCAGCAGCTAACAAGTACTGGAAGGATTAAGATAATTTTTTTATAGAAGTAATTTACAAATCTGTTTAATTTTCTGGTACCAGTTAATAAAAAAAAAAAAAAAATAAAAAAAATATTCCACCGGAGTACCCCTTTTAAGGAGTGTATTCCTGTTTTAGCCAGTGATTGGCTGAGCAGGCTGTCACTTGTGCTCGAATTAACTTGAAAATGTAGGTTTATTAAGAGAATAAGAAACAAAATCTGTGCTGTGTATTCATTTATACTTTACTACTAATGCATTGCATATTTTATGTATTGTACAAGCAATTGCATGGTAAAGTCCCCTGGAGGGACAAAAAAATATGTAATATTTAATAAAAAGTTTAAATCTAAAAATCCCAAAAACACAAGTCAAAAACATGTTTCTATTCATTACATAACATGTCACTTTTACTGTTCAATGAACACTGTAGGCTAAATTTACACATTTGGAAAAAAAATATATATTTTTATCAACAAAAATGTGCGCATAAAACAGGTTTGTAAATGTTTGTATGTGTTCACTTAACCTATAAATTAAACAAAAAACTATACCCCCTTCACTATTCCCCGCCAGGTTATAGGGGGTCTGAAATGAGGACTATGCAGCTTTCCAGCCTTTTCTGCTGTTTGACCAGCTCAAAGCTGGATTGGCATTGTATGGTCACGCCTGACAGACTTAATGGCTACAGTAAATCGACTTTCTTCCTATCCCGCCTCATGCTGAAATTAATGGCGTGTGCAGTCTGCAAGTGAATTCTACTAAGCATAAAGCACTATTTTACCTCTATATAAGAAACTTGGATTTACAAACAGAGCGTTACATTTCTAAGCGAAGATACATTACTAAGGTAATGTAACAAAACCAATTGTTTTAGGTTCTTACTTATTATTTTTATTTATTTATATAGCGCCTACAGATTCCGCAGCGCTTTCTGGCTGTATACAGAAAAAACTATTGGTCGGAAAAGGATTATTAATGTATTTCAACGTATAATTCTGCTTACCATTTTTTGCGGCACTGATGCATAGTTAGGGAATCCTAGCACATCTTTCAAAAAATTTGGGTCGCAATTCCTTCCAACCCAGATGTAAAGGGTCTAGAAAAAAAATCAAATTAAAGATTTATAGTTGCTTTAAAAATAAGATCAATCCATATCTAATGTTAATGCAACAGTACAAGGCATTACTGCTCAGAAATGTATACAGCATTTACATATTTTTATTGAGTGACAATGTATGTGTTTTTCATCATTTGGATTTCTCTATTGGTCTTGGCACATGAGGATACCAGCAAGTTTAAAGGAAAACTGTCCGCTTTCTCCCCCCACACTAACCAGCGGTACTGGCTGGTAGTGCGGGGGACGCTGATCAGTTTGATCCTTACCGTGCCCGGATCCGCCCCCAATCGGCCTTAATCTTCTATTATTGATATATTCAAATGAGGTGCTAACTGGCACTCTGACATCAGCGTTTCTGGCCGCAGCGCCACCCAGCTCATCAATATTCCTCCCCTCCCTTCGCCTCTCCCTCTTCTCCCCACTCTGTAATGAAGAGAGCGGGGAGGAATTTTGATGAGCTGGGCGGTGCTGCAGCCCGACACTGACGTCAGAGTGCCAGTTAGCACCTCATTTGAATATACAGAAAATAGAAGATTAAGGCCAAACTGTGCGGGGCGGATCAGAGCACGGTAAGGATTAAACTGATCAGCATCACCCGCACTACCAGCCAGTCCTGCTGATTAGAGCAGGGGGAGAAAGCTGACAGTTTTCCTTTAACAATTTTACTACCTGATGTTTCAGAGTAATCGCCATAGTTTACATGCACAAATAATAGAATAAAAATTGAGACTGAGAGGCATAAAGAGAGAGACACACTGAAGGCTTTTATATTATATTACCATGACCAGGCAGACTCACTCGTTTAATATTAGCCATTTATTATGTGGAACACTACAATACGGAACCTCTGGGATGCAGTCTAGGTAGACTAGCTTTACCTTGTGATAGATCAGGGGTCTCAAACTGGTGGCCCTTTAAGATGTTGCAAAACTTCAACTCTCAGCATTTCTGACAGCCATTAGCTGCACCAAATGGCTGTCTGGGCATGTCCAGGCATGCTGGGAGTTGAAGTTTTGCAACATCTGGAGGGCCACCAGTTTGAGACTCCTGTGATAGATGAACACCTAGGGGGTATTAATGATAATTTATCTTTCTCATCTTCTGTTACTTTAAAGGAAAATGGTCATCCTGTTCTCCCACACTAAACCCAATACACTGGGTTATAGTGGGGGTGAACAGGAGACTGATGAGGGGCTAAGGGATAAATACATACCTGCACTCCGGAGATTTGTCCCTCCGAAGATAGACATCCATCTTCAGTGAATTGCGCGCTGGAGGTGGGCCCACCGGCTCAATATATTTGTTGTGGGTCACGTGAGAGCTCAGTCGGCGCAGCACTCACATGACCCGTGACAATGAATATTCATATTGAGCCGGCGAGCCCGCCTCCAGCGCGTAATTCACTGAAGATGGATGTCGAATTTCGGACAGACAGATCTCCAGAGTGCAGGTATGTATTTAACCCATTAACCCCTCATCGGTCTCCTGTTCACCCACATTATAACCCAGTGTACTAGGATTGGTATGGGTGAACAGATGACCATTTTCCTTTAAGATTATATACTATTATTGAAGTATGGATAATAATATTAAGGGCCTGGTACCATCAAGTGCTTTTACGCATTGTTCTAGCAGATACCCCTGCCTTTGTGGCCACCTTGTCCTTAGGAGCCATAAACCAGTATTATTGACCTGGCTTTTTGGAACTGTGCCATCTTCTCCTGGTTAGGAGGACTTTCACTTATGTGATGTGGGATACTTTTAGTCTACCTGTTAGTCTCCTCCAGAGTGTACTTCTACTTACTGAAGTACCTGTGCTTTGTCATATTCCGTGAATTCGTATTATTCTTTGACTTTGTATGTTTATTCGTATTATTATTATTATTTGTATTATTCTTTGACTTTGTATGTTTATGAATCATAAAAAAAAAAGTTATATGCTAATACCTATATATTTTCTAAAATTAGACACCAGACACATTGTGAAAATACCTAGCACCAATTTACACTCCTGAACACCATCATGCAAAACTTGGCAGGTTTAGATAAGTTAGGCATTTAAGAAATAAAGAACATACTGAACCAGCGTCCATGAGAAAAGCACCTTCCCTCTCAAGCTTCTCAGCCGATAAGTGCTGAAGATTTGGCTGTGGTACAACCAAGTCATTTACCAAAATAGCGCCCTGTAAAATAAAACATGAAATACGATTATGCTTCCTTTTATTGACTGGAAGAATTAACAAGGTTATGTATCTATACAATGTTAAACCAAAACAAGTGTTCAAGAAAATAAATAAAATATATATATATTTTTTTTTTCTTGAACACTAGTTTTGGTATATAATGTCAAGTTCATCGAGGAGAAGAGCACTAGAGATGAGTGAACTTGCAGTAATTTGATTAATCACAAACTTCTCGGCTCGGCAGTTGCTGACTTTATCCTGCATAAATGAGTTTAGCTTTCAGGTGCTCTGGTGGACTGGAGACTCTTTCCTAGGAATGTATCCATCTTTTGCAGCCCACTGGAGCACCTGAAAGCTGAACTCATTTATGCAGGATAAGTCATCAACTGCCGAGCCGAGAAGTTTGTGACGAATTTACTGTAAGTTCGCTCATCTCTAGCAGTGATCATCCATCTATCCACAGACATTTACCCATGCACACAGACACAATATGGGTTGTGTATAGTAAAATGCTTCGTCAAACGCAAAAAGGAAAACCAAACATAACGACAAGAACACAAACCTCCCAGGCTGTAACACTGTACATAACATCCAATTAAGTCACTAAGTTTTCGTTTCAAAATAGAAAAATAAGGTAGAATTTGACTGGTTGCTATAGACGACACTTCATTTGCATTAGTTCATATATATTTCTCCCATGGACCTAAAGCAGGATCTCCATAAAGCACATAAACGGCCAGAATGACATCAGTAATTACACGGGAGACAATCAGTCTGCTCGGTGAAAGCATTATCGCATAGCCCAAAGCCTGTCCTCAAATTGCCTAATATTTCATGCAGATGCGTTCCTACCTCATCAGTAAGCCTGTCTATTCGGTAGAGGCTCGGGTGAATCATTTTCATCAGGTGAAGCAACGGCTGATACTTTATCTGGCACATTGCAAAAACGCGATCATCTAGACGGGTGCTGGTGCCAGTCCTGAAGGCTTTCTGTGGAGACGGAACAAATGAAATGATTCTTTTCAATTGCTATCAAGCACAATAACAATGTGTCACAGATCATTCAGGCAACCACAGCGATTGAATTCCATTATTTCTACTGATTTGCCAAATGGAACAACACAGTGGGAATTCTAGCAGAACAGTCTGAATGTCTGATTTAGATTCAGTGCAAAACAAAACACATTTCATGCTTAGCTCACAGACAAGTTCCTAGCAAATTGCTGCGTGTTAGAAGCATTTCATTTGGTTATCAATGGGTTCTACACAATGTGGATGGCTGATGGGGGCGGGAGGAAGGAGCAGTAACAGTTGATGTCGGCACTGCATTATGTGGCTCAGCTGATGCATTTGCACACAAAAAAGGGTAATGCTGTGGAGCATCTTTTCAGACTAAGAGCAGAATACAGTAGAGGAAATCCTGACAAAATATGAACAAATGTCATCCACAGGCTGCATATAATTTATGTGAAGAAACTAAACTGGGAATCCGTTAAAGATTTTCCCCATGGACAATCCAATCCTTATGTTACAGCTATTTTCTGTAGATTACCAGTAAAAATGTACAGGTTAAGAAAATTGTCTAAAAAAAAATCATTTACTCACCTTCTGACACTCCCATGGAAAGGTTTCCCTGGCCCCCCAATATTGCAAAAGCATGTGACAACCACAGCCAATCACAAGCTTCAGCAGTCATAGGTCAACAAGTCATCACTAGAGCCAAAAGGTTTGCCACGCCCCCATGACATAAATGACACCCCCCCTCATGCAAGTCAATGGGAAGGGGCGTGACAGGTTGTGATGTCATGAGTGGTGTGGCCGACTCCCACAGCGTAAAAACACCATTCGGAACATCTAGTGGAGTAACGTTTTAAGGGTGCAGAGTTCTTTAATGTGTGTGTTCCATGAGATCAGGCAATGTTTTTAGGTACAGAAAAGAAACTTTGGCTGCAAGACAACAAGCTTAAAGCGTACCCGTCAGATCCAACAAAAACATTTTTTTTTAAATATATCACTCAGTACCTAATCCTGACCATGTACATGGTGTCTAGCACCTTTATTATTTTTTGATTACACTTAATTTAGCTCACTAGTCTGAATTCCTCTCAAAGGAAGGGGGCGTGACCTCACTGTGCAGGTCTCCGCCCCCTCCCTCAGTATGCTGTCTGCTCACATCTCCCCTAGCATTAGCAAAACTACAACTCCCAGCTTGTCCTCACTGACAGTAGCGGGACACAAGCTGACAGCGGGAGGATTTTTCCTCCGGCTCTGAGCCCTGCGCTCACAGCTGTCAATCAATGAAGTGTGTCCATGACATAGGTGATGACGCATGGACACAGCAGGACTAGTATGTGTCCAAGCAGGCAGGGGAGGGGGGGGGGGGGGGCAGTTGTTTGACAGACTGGCTTTTTCAGAATGAAATACTGAAAATGTTCTAATGAAAGCAATTGCAAAACCTATTGGTTATACATGCTTTACAACTTATCAAAAGTTTTTGTATCTGACAGTGCCCATTTAAGAGAAAGCCTCCTCCTAATGCTGTCTGTAACAGAAGACCAGGAGCGCTAAGCTTTCTCCTTTCACTGTACTCCTGTCTGTGATAAGGTGGCCACTCTTGGAAAGTGATCTGTATAGAACAGTAAGTCCCAGCTTAATATTAGGCCTTGTGGCCAGAATGAACACTGCAAGATCTCAGGACTAAACAAAAATTTTTTATATGTTAAACAAACATGGATTTAATCAATCAATGTAATTTCTATTTATATGTTCCCTTTAAATCTACTGGGGGAAATTTCTCAAAACTTGTGTTGCGGAAAACAATATTAGGTGGCACAAACAGTCAATTGGGTTGATGCTTTTATTTTCTGTCAGCAATCTGGTAGACTGCTACGGACAAATACTCATTTTTTCCCTAAAAAAAAAAAAAATTTAATGTCTGTATTGTACTAGTATTCTAGTTCACCTTATTCTTCTGACTTGTATGGTGACCAGCTGTAGTGCGAAATCATATCCAGTTCCCTGTTTCCACTGTTCTTTTTCAGTCATAAGAGCAGATGAATGAAAATAACAGCAGGGCAGATCACTAACATGTTGGACACCAACACCACCAGACAGACCCTACAGGGGTCCGGTATTTTATTGCACAAAACCGTGCTGCAGGCTATATGGTCCAGTATTTTTGTCAGAATCTGCAAGGACACCAATGTGAACAAAGCCTAACAAAATACAAAATAAAGACTGGCTTGTTTGAATTCACTAACCTGCTTTAGAAGAGCCAAAATATACAGAGGGAAAAGCTTAAGAGAACTGGGTGCAATGAGAGTGGACTGCTGTAGATTTGAAAGTGTTGACTTGTAGGAGGACAGGGAGTCTACCACTGCGTTCACCAAGGCATCTCTAGCATCAGAAAGGCTGGACGTAATGGATCGGTCTACAGCTGCAAATATAAAAATATACAAACCAGATGAAGAAATGATAGGCCCTGGGCAAAGTAGGCAACTTTCACACAGGTGGATTTGATCAGTATCTGTAAGCAGACATACCAAACAAGCTACATATGTTTCCATTAGACTTTTTCCTTCTCAGGCTGGGTTCACACCACGTTTTTGCAATACAGTTCCCGTATATGTTTTCAAATTGAAAACCGTATGGAACTATATTGAAAACCGTATGCATTGACTCTCCATAGAAAACCGTATGACAAACGATGCATCAGGTTGTGTCCGTCCATTGTTATCCTGTACAGGTTTGTCAGTTTTTTTTCCCGTACCCAAAACTTTAGCCTACCACAGTGTTTGGTCCGGGTGAAAAACCGTATTGAAACGTATACTTTAACAAAGGAGTCAATAGGAACCGTACAGAACCGTATGTGCGTACGGTTCCATCTGGTTTTCACCATACGGTTTTTGACCTTGCAAAGTTTTTTTCTTGGAATTTCAATCAAACAAGTGAAACTTTATTCATAATGGATAACACTTTATTCATAAGGAATAAAAATGTATACTTTTTTTCTTTTAAAAATAGGATGCAACTGGACATCATTTTTCAAACCGTATATGGATTAAAATTTGTACACAAGTTTTGATATAGTTTAGTCCAGTTTTGAGGAATCCGTTTTTCATCAAAAACCTGATGCAGGAACTGTATTGCAAAAACGTGGTGTTAACACAGCCTAAGGCCAGGTTCCCATGGACGAAAATGTACGTAATGTCTGCCTGAAACACAGGCGGAGGACATTCAGCACATTAGCATGATCTGACGGGCATTAGGACCACTCAGAAATTCGCGCTCTCATAGACAGCAATGCATTTCAGAGGGGAAGTCTATTCTTTCTGCAGACACTGGAATTGGGATTTCCACACATTTTCTGGAGATTTGTCGGCTGGACATCCATGATGTGAATCTCCCTTTTCACCACATCCAGAGGTGATCTATTAGATTAAGAGCTGGTGACTGTGGAGGCCCTTGCTGTCCAGCGAACTCACTGTCATGTTCAAGAAACCAGTTTAAGATCATGTGGGCTTCATGACATGGTGCATTAAGGGGCCCAAAATATGCCAAGAAAACTATTACACCACCACTAGCCTAACCTGTTGATAGAAGGCAGGATGGATCTATGCTTTCATATTGTTCACTCCAAATTCTGACCCTGCCATCTGAATGTTGCAGCTGGAATTGTGGCTCATCAGATCAGGAAAGTTCTTTCATTGTCCAATTTTGTTGAGCCTGAGTGAATTGTAGCCTTAGTGTCCTATTCTTATTTGACAGGTCTGGTCTTCTGCTGCTGTAGTCCATATTATTAAAGGTTTGACGTGTTGTGCATTCTGCATACCTTGGTTGTAAAATGTGGTTATTTAAAGTTACCATTGCATGCCATATTGACCCAGTCATCAACAAGGCATTTTGTCCACATAACTGCCATTCACTTGATGATTTCTTTTTATCGGACCAGCATGAAAATCCTAGTAGAGAAGCAATTTCTGAAATACTCACAGCAGCCCGGTCTGGCACCAACAACCATGCCATGTTCAAAATTACTTAAATCCCAAAAACTTCCTCATTCTAATGCTCAGTATAAACTTCATCAAGCTGTCTTGACCATGTCTACATACCTAAATGTATTGAATTCCTCCCATGTGATTGGCTAATTAGCTATTTGTGTTAAACACCTCACCAACATTTTCCCCTTACAAAGCATATGAGAACAAGTTGTCTGTAATTGACTTGTAATGCCTGCTCAATGATTCTATTCGGTGATCAGCTGAGGAGGCTGATAGGCTGATGAAGGATCAGGAGAAAAAGAGGCTATTTCTATTCATACCAGCAGCCCTGCCTCCCCTGCTCCCTGCCTCGCCTGTACACAGCAGCCCTGAAAGTTGAGGTACACTTTAAGACTATAAATAAACTTTGCTTTTAGGATATTAAACAAAATGAAGAACTTACCCATATTTGCCAACAGGCAAGTAATAGCCTGAACATCTGCTCCTGCAAACACATCAGGTAATGAACTGACCACAGGCAGGCACAATGTGTGTACTCGTATCCTCCGCTGACCTGTTTGCAAATAATACATTAACTCTGCTGTAAAGATAAGGGCTATTTCTTTATGTTTTTACACAGCAGCTTAAAACATGTAGGAATAAAATAGAATGTTCTCTTTGCTTTAATGAAAGTAACAAGAAGCACATCAAATAGAAAAGGTAGGCAAACTAACAGAAAAAAAATGTCGGAAAGCGCAACCAATTCAATAAATTAATGACCTTGCTGTGATACCACGTAGTAGCCACCTTTGGACACCCGTCTGCAGATTCGTGCTGTCCTATCCACAGGCATCATAAAATATTGGCAGGCTCCATGGTATTAAGGAACAAAGGTTTACGCTAAAAGACTTCTCTCCTAAAGACGCTATAGTGAAAGACCTGCCAATCATACTTAGGCCTATTTCACACAAGTGCATTTTGTGGACCATAATGTGAACATGTAAGTTTTTAAAAAGCGCAGCATCAGCTACTATCATCTATTTTGCAGATGGTATATGCCCGTGAAAGGGATTAAAATATTTAAAAAAATCATATTTGATCTGTATTGAACCTCTATTTCATCAGTATTTTTATTTGTTCCTATGATCGGTTTTCACGATGTGATTTTAATTTCCTGTCTAGAAGATGCCTATGAATATTTACTGTACAAAAAAAAAAAAATTTAAAAATAAATAAAATATGGATGCAACACTGAAGGAATTTCACCTAGATTAAGAAAATAAGTCTGTATAATGAATACGCTTGTGTGAAATCTGCTTTATCAAGAGAGGAGACACCCAGCAGACTCTTATACCAAGAACTGGCTCTTTTTAAACTATGCATCAATATTTCATGCCGTCGATGAGGCAACGATTAAGTCAACATAGCTTCAACATTAAGCACAAATAGGAGCTGCACAGCGTTTCCCAACACTTCAACTATCATGGTGGAAACAGCTCTGGAATAAAAGTTACCCCCATCGACAAAATAAAAACAGGGGATTATAAATATTTGTGCCATAGGGAGGTGTACTGGATATTTCGCTACAATACATCAAACCCTGATGGGCAGAATGAGTCACTGGAAAGAGTTATTTGCGATGGGCATTGAGTCCATACTTATATAGCTATGGGATAATTTGCACAAGTTGGGATAATGTGAAACTGGGAAGTGGACTATGGTGGATTACATTATTTTTTTTTATTTTATTCTTTGGTTGATATTTCGTTATTGGAATATATTTTGAATAGTACTTTGGTTGATATTGTGTTATGAGAATACACTTTGAATAGTATTTATATAGGAATTGTACTGGTGGTAATTTTAATATTACCGTATATAAATCCATATATTACCACATACTGTTTATTTTATTGTATATTTTAGAGTTGACTTAAATTGTTAATAGTTGAGTCATTATGGAACTTTATGTATATTTTCCCCGACTTGAACTGGTGGAGGCCGCTGGTGTATATAAGCATTCATGTCAGGAGGTCTCCTATAGAGCAAGCTCCCAAGATCCAGAGGGGGGGCACATGGTGCGCTCCATACGAGTGGAAGGGCGCATTGGATGACTGGCGAGTGGAGTGCATTGTGCGTTCCACGGTGCCGGAAGGTGTGCAGGACCGCAGTGGGGCACACCGTGTGTTCCAGTGGGCCGAAAGTACGGAAGGTGACGTGGGGCGTGACGTGCGTCGCATTGTGAAGCTCGCTGGGCGCCATTACTGATGAACAAAACGATACCGGCAACAATGATAGGTTAGAGTGGAGCACAATGGGCGCTAAAAGGAACCGGAAGGATACATACCTCAATGACGCCAGTGGCGCCCACCGGAAGGAGACAGGGGAACTGAACCATGAGTGTAATTGATGTCATATCTAAGTATGTGTATATATAAAAGTGACCAGATACAGTTGTGATGTATGGCCTGAGGGGGGGGGGGTGTATGTGCTAATCCCCCCGAAACGCTTTGCACTTGGATTTTATGGTTTTTATCAGTATTTTAATAATAAACCGTTCCCAACCACGGACGCCTTCAGTACCAATATACATTGATAAGCTGTGAATCCTGCCAGATCACAGACCCAAGGAACCTGAGACAAGCAGATGTAGAGGGGGGTACCAATATATTATGCTTTGGTCCCCCCACCGAGGAGTGAGTTAACATCCCTGTCTGTCCAATATTCTGTTTTAGTATATTCCCCTTTCTGAGTGCAAGTTCTTTGTTTTTATGTTTTGTATTTCATGCTGTCGATGGTGAGGGCAACATGAATTTGCTGACAGTTTTTTTTTTTTTATGAAAATACATACAAAATTCAGTGCAGATCTTTAGATTATATTTAGAGATGAGCGAAGTTACAGTGATTCGATTTGTCACGAACTTCTCGGCTCGGCAGTTGCTGACTTCAGCCTGCATAAATTAGTTCTGCTTTCAGGTGCTCCGGTGGGCTGAAAAAGTCCTCTCCTAGGACTCTATCCACCCTTTCCAGCCCACCGCTGCACCTGAAAGCTGAACTCATTTATGCAGACTAAAGTCAGCAACTGCCGAGCTGAGACGTCCGTGACAAATCAAATCACTGTAAATTCGCTCATCTCTAATTATATTATTTTTCTTTATAGTGGTCAAGTGACTGGAGGCAGAATTTATTTATTTTTTACTTAATTTTGCACAAGTCAGGAATTTAAAGGGGTACTCTGCCGCTAGGCATCTTATCCCCTATTCACAGGATAGGGGATAAGATGTCTGATCGCTGGGGTCCTGCCGCATGATAGGGGATTGTAAAAAAAAAAAAAAAAATAATCAATCATTAACCTCTAAAGAGGAATATACAGTCACTAAACTTTGGATCTTAGAACTGAATTGTGATAAAAGGTGGACATTCTTTTTATTACTACGCCTCATGTCATATAGATTGATCAGGCATAAACATTTTGATATATGTATAATATATATTGTTCATGTTTGGACACATGAAAAGGTATTCATTTATTCCCTCTTTGTACTAAGGCACCTTTTACACTGCCATTGTGCCCCATCGGAAAACGACCGTAAGGTTTTTTTATGCCTTTAACTTAGGTTATCCGGACGGGGCACAACGTGGGCCAACAGATCCCATTTACTATTATGGGGTCCATCAGGTGCTGTTTTTTATTAAATTTTTTTTAACGGGAGTATTTGGAGAAAAAGACCTTGCATGATGTATTTTGTTTCCCTGGCGGGAGTTGCACTGCAGTGTTAAAGAAGCCTTACTATGCTGCAAAAAAAGCATTTTGATTGTTTTTTTTTCCATAAAATTCTAAATGTTTCTTCCTTTTGCTTTACAGCCTCTGCAGCTTTAAGTACAAGCTGTATTTTTTCTCAACAAGTGTATAAAACCTATTTAATTTTTCCCCTCTCTAGCCTGTGTGAGCTGTCCTCCAAGGATTCTCTCTTCCCTGTTCACTTCAACGGCTGCAATCCGCCAGCATACTGTGTGTACTGGCACTTATCGATGCCAAGCTTCATTGTTTGCCACATGTCGCCACTGGCCCTGTGTTTTATCATCTTCACAGTGCCACTGCACACTCCTCTTACGTTTCTTTCTCCAATTCATGCCAGGCACCACCTATATAAAGGTTTCTCCACCCATCCCCTATTGCTAGAAGTCATTGCAGAGAAAAGGTCTGATGTGCCAGTTGGTGAGTGGTGCGCAATGCCACCCGGTTCCCCGGCTTATAACTCACAATCACAGTGTGTCTCAGGAGTGACCAGGTGCAATCAGCAACTTTTGAAATGTCTGAGCAATATGTCAAAAGTTGGTTTAAATGACAGCAATGCTTGAATAGACCGCCCCGGACCTAACAGCAGATATCGCTCACCTTAACCTTGTGTTGCCATGAATTTTCCCTGATCCGGGTCTTTGCTGTCAAGTGGTAGCTTTTAAAAAAAATACCTCCCTCCTAGGTGATCGTGTGCACCAGTGATCATAGCACTGAAATGTGTGGGGGTTGGGTACCAACTACAATCACCCAGTGTGAAATAGCACATGGAAAAATTTGCAGTAGAAATAAATACTTGCTACAGTGCACACAATTGATGAATAAAATACCTTTGCTAGAGGTGTAGAGGAGAGCCACTTGACAGCATGCCAAAGAGGTGTCTGTCAGACTTTCTTCTAAAGACATCTGCACTGCAAATCCAGCATCCTCATTGATATTGGCAAGTGATAACAAGTCAGTTGACCGGACAAAAAAATTCCCATGAAAAGTATGTATGGAGAGACCTGAAATAAAATAATTATATGTATGTAAAGCAAAAACTAAAAAATTGAAGGCAAATATTACACAAGTGCCCAAACTACTAAACAGGACACATATAAAATTAACATTTATGCCTAAAATACTTTAAAAGTTTTGAGTGAATGAGAATTTCCTGTGTTTAAAGCTAAAAAAGTGCTGCTCAGTTTCATGTAGCGACAAAATAGCAATTTGTTGAATTGTAGCTAAAGAAACACAAAAACTAGTCCTTGAACACAAGTTGCATCTGTAAAATCAATAGGTGTGCTAAAATTGTATGGAGTGCTCGTTTGTCCCTCATGTTCAGCTTTGACTTTCAAACACAGCTACTTTTGTCTGCAGATGCTTTGCCAGTTTTTTCATACTGAGAGATGATCAAGGAAACAATAGACCTTGACACACAAAGCAACTTGGGTCACAGATGCCCCTACCAGGCACAAACCAACTATTATTCTGCTTTGGAACTAAAGTCTGACATATCAGATCGATAAAAACAGACAAAGTGTTTATCAACAGTGAAATATTACCAAGAAAAAGGGAGAGGGTTACTGGTGATGGCAGGTGTGTCAGGAAGGGTCTCCTTGACTATGTAAGAATTAGGGAGAATTAGGGGTGTTCATTTACACCATGGAATAAGGGCAAGAGAGCATTCTACCAATTTGAATGCCATCCAGTGACTATAAATATTTTATAAATTAATTGTGCAGGTTGTTACTCTTACTAGGCATCTTTAGTGATGTTCATGACTAATGTGTCACCAAGCTTGATAACAATGGCTACTGTGGATAGAGATGAAGACTGTTTACACATTATGTAAAGGTACTCCCTATAAATTACTTAGATTAGTATTGCTCTATGAAAATTCACATGGACTGTGGTTTATATATGAACGAACAGCAAGACTACTGGGACAGAGATCATAGTATAAAATAGGCATTCGGCAAGGGTGTCTGCATTAGACAAGTAATGCTAACACAGACACTTTAAAACTACAACAGCATGAGGCTAGGGGTGCACTGCAAAGCACTGCGACTTTTTGAAGCACTACAGATTGATTTTAACTATTAAGTCACAGCTGCAAGTCCATACGATTGCATACAACTCAATGTGTTGCTGTAGTTGCAGCTGCAAGTCTATATTTTACATTGTATTCTACATGGCAGTGTAGCCCAGGCCTAATTACTGTGGCACATAACCTGGACAAAGAACAGCAAAGGCTTATTTGACAAATCAGAGATACCTTTTGTACAGCGGATTCTCATTACTGCTTCAAAACCAATCTTTCTAGTAAGATAGTGGTCCAGATCTTGCTTTAATTTATCAGCTTGAGCTGGATTGTGCTTATGATGAAATGACGGATAGTAATATACGCATCCAGCAGA
Source organism: Hyla sarda (assembly GCF_029499605.1). Taxonomy (NCBI): domain Eukaryota; kingdom Metazoa; phylum Chordata; class Amphibia; order Anura; family Hylidae; genus Hyla; species Hyla sarda. The sequence goes on along the minus strand of NC_079189.1, from coordinate 177,670,592 downwards.
GTACTTTGACACACAAGCTAAAAAAAAAATAATAATAATAAAAAAAGAATTATGATCAAATAGGAATGATAAATACCATAATATTCTTTATGTATATTTTTTGGAAAGACTTAGAAAATAGTTAGAATATCTTGCCAGCTTATTTACAGGTCATACCCAAAATATTTTTACTACATAAGATGAGAAAACACTACAAAAGGATGAGATCTGAATGCAGATTAGTAAAATAGTGGATAAGATAATAAAAAAAATAAAATAAAAAATAAAAACTGAATAAGAGAGGTTATCATAAGATTGAGACATATCCCCTATCCGCTGGATTAGCTGAAAATCTGATTTTGAAATATTTGATCAGTGGGGGACTGACTGCACAAAATATTTACTCACTGTGGGGCTTCTGAACATAGTTGAGCAACGTACCCCCATAGCTAGTAAATGGAGCAGTGCGCATGCTTAAAGGGGTACTCTGCTGCTCAGCGTATGGATCAAACTGTTACGAACGCTGGAGTCAGCAGCTCATGATGTCATAGCCCTGCCCCTCGTGACGTCACACCCCGCCCCTCAAAGCCAGTCTATCAGAGGGGGCGTGACGGCTATCATGCGCCTTCCCATAGATTTGCATTGAGGGAGCGGGGTGTGACGTCACGAGGGGCGGGGCTATGATGTCACAAGCTCCCGGTGAGCTTGTTCCAAATGCTGAGCAGCGGAGTACCCCTTTAACTGCGCTACATTCATAAAGGTAACAAGAGACCCCTGTTCTCATGATCTGTGGGGGTCCCAACGGATCAGGTACTTATCTATCCTGTGGATAGGTGATAACTCCTTTAAATATTCCAGGGAAACAACCGCACACAAAAAAAATTCTATATTTTATAGCTACATTTTAGTTAAAACCCTTCAAGAAAACAATACAGAATCCTGTACATTTTCTAATATCCACTATAAAAGGTGTAAAGCCCTCACATTACATAATGCATCTTAAAAAGGGATTATCCATAAAAGGTAAGGAGGAAAAACCTAAAGTTTTCCTGGTTTGTATGGGGTTAATATCACTTTAAGAACAGAAGACCTTGTAAATATTGGATGATTTTATATGTTTGTAAAAGAGAGTTTTGACATACCAAGTGATGCCAGATCAGAATATTGAGAACTTAAAAGAAACAAATCCACAGCAGTTTGTTGTCCAGAGCAATCCAAAGCCAACTTCTTGTAGAAATCAGTGGCAGGGCCTAAGTGCTGAACCCCCTGAGGAAACATACAGCAATATATAAAACATTAAGTACACTCTCCCTAAATAAGATACAATGACATAATACATTATCAATAATTAGTATTGGACACAATACCTTTAAGCTGGATCTTTGGTTTGGGTCTTCTCTAGACTGTAAAAGTCCAGCTCCTAAAGATGGCAGCTGAGCCTGAAACACCGATATTCTTCCTCCAGTTGGAGAAATTAATTTAAAGGCTCCTTGTAGAGCTGGGCCAAGAGCACTATGAGTTTCCCTTGTGCTGGTAAACATCCCAGGTAAAGCACTCAACAGATCTTTGATAAGCTAGATAGAAAAATATTAAAAGGAATAAATATATATAAAAATATTACAACAAAAGTGGACATATTGCGCTAAATTATCCATCCATGCACTGTGGAGTTATAACTTATCAGGGTACATTCACACAGATATTTCAGCTATTGCCCCAATCATCTGAATAGTAAAATCTGCAGGTGCAGAAGCCCAAGGGCTCCCAACAAATTTTTCTGGACCCCACTAATCGTATTAGACCTGGCCACTGGGCAATAATATATCATGTGTCAAAGCCAAAGGCTAGATGTACACAGACCAAGAGATTGCTGGTATTGCTGAGAATTGTAACTTTCCCTTCAGGTAAAATCCGCAATGCAAACACGTGCTAAAAACATGCCTGCTGGACAATATAAACAAAAGATTAGGTTAAAGGGGTATTCCAGGGGAAAAAAAATTGTATTTATCAACTGGCTCCAGAAAGTTAAACAGATTTGTAAATTAATTCTATTAAAAAATCTTAATCCTTTCAGCACTTATGAGCTTATGAATTTGAGTTGTTCTTTTCTGTCTAAGTGCTCTCTGATGACACGTGTCTCGGGAACTGCCCAGTTTAGAAGCAAATCCCCATAGCAAACCTCTTCTACTCTGTGCAGTTCCCGAGACAAGCAGAGATGTCAGCAGAGAGCACTGTTGTCAGATAGAAAACAACAACTCAAAGTAATTTACAAATCTGTTTAACTTTCTGGAGCCAGTTGATATATAAAAAAGTTTTTCTCCTGGATAACCCCTTTAAACCATATTCACCTTGCTACTATATTCCACTGCAGACTGTCCACCCACAAAACCAGATGGAGAATCTGCAGCAATCCCAACCCATAGGACTATACCCTAAGGTCATGTTCACATGGCATAATTTGTGCGGAATGTCCACACGGAAAACACATTGCGCATATCTGAAAAATCCGGAGGGTGCTGAGATTGCTTGGAAATGCGCCGTCTCATAGATGGCAATGCAGTTCCGAACAAAATCCGCAAAAAGAATAGAAATGGCTATTATTTTTACAGACACCAAATCCGGGATTTCCGTGTTAGAAATAAGGTTCTGCCACAAAAATTACACAGTGTGAACAGTGCAGCAGAATCTCATTGAAATGAACGGGACTCTGCTGCAGTGGAATTCTGTGTGGAAAATTCCTGTGGAATTCCGAGTGGACATTCCACTGTGTAAACATAACCTAAGGCTTTATGCACACTGGGGAAGATTTATTAAAACGTTGTGCAGTGGAACAGTCACCCATAGCAACCAAATAGAATTCACATTTCATTTTTCACAGGCTTTTTTTGGAAGCTGGAATCGGATTTGTTGCTATGGGCAATTGCTCCACTTTCTCTGCACAAGGTTTGATAGATCTACCCCACTTTGTTTTTAGGTCACATTCCAAGGCTCAAAAATAAATAAGTAAATAAAGAAGTCAGAAATTTTCAGATGTTTCTGATTTTGTGAAAAGCTAGAGCTGGAATGGGATGTATTTTGAGGCGTTTATGGACCAAAATACATGAGAAATTATTGTGCCAAAATACAGATCAGGCATGTCAAAAGCTGGTGATCGCACCAGGTCTCAGGAGTCTCACTCAGCTGTTTTTTTTTATTTTTTATCATTTAAATATCATTTGAAGTGTTACAGTCACTAAAAAGGACTATTGACAGGTCGATCAGGCATGTAAATAGTTGTCTATTGAGTCGTGTCTTACTCCTGACACCTGCTGTGGTCGTAAGTTATTAGAAAGGAATGCAGAGAAATTTACAAATCTCATGGGTGGCCAAGGAGCAAAATGCCACAGCAGGTCTCAAGAGTAAGGGTGCATTCACACCACGTTTTTGCAATACAGTTCCCGTATACGTTTTCTATGTGAAAACCGTATGGAACCGTATTGAAAACCGTATGCATTGACTCTCCATTGAAAACCGTATGCCAAAAGATGCATCAGGTTGTCTCAGTTTTGCATCCTGTAGGGTTTTGTCAGGTTTTTTTCCCGTACCCAAAACCGAAGTCTACCACGGTTTTTGGTCCGGGGGAAAAACTATTAAACCATACATTTTTTTTTTTTTTTTTAACATGGGAGTCAAGGGGAACAGTACAGAACTGTATGTGCGTACTGTTCCATCCGGTTTTCACCATCCGGTTTTTGACTTTGCAGTTTTTTTTGTGGAATTTCAATCAAACAAGTGAAACTTTATTAAAAATGGAGTGTAAAGTTAAAAACGTATATTTTTTTTCTTAAAAAACAGATGCAACCGGACATCATTTTTCAAACCGTATAAGGTTTTGAGGAACCGGTTTCTCATCGAAAACCTGATACGGGAACTGCATTGCAAAAACGTGGTGTGAATGCACCCTAAGACAAGGCTCAATAAACAACTTTTGACATGCCTAATCAACCTGTCAATAGTCTTTTTTAATGACAGTAACACTAAGTTATATCTGAATGATTAAACAAAAAAAATGGCACCAACCTCTCCCGGAAGCAGAGCTGACCAGGCAGAGGGCTGGATTCTCTACCTATTATTAAGCAGATATATAGTAGGATGCTTCATGCTAGTCAGCTGCCTTCCAGAACACCCCCACAAAAAACAAACACACATTGAGTGGAAGGAACCCTCACCTCCTTGCTTTCATGAAGATTTACAAGTAAGCCATCAGGAGTAGGTAAGAATATTTCTGAAAAAGAAAAAGCAACACAGGCCTATAAGCTACAACAAATCATTACTTACATCTAAAATAAGCAGAAAAATACCCCAAAGTATAAAAAAAATTAAAAGTTTTCATTGTTTTCCCTCCTATATCTCTACAAAATATATACTATTTCCAGTTGGGTGATATTCACTAGCTTCCTTTTTGTCTTTATCATCAGTGCAGCTGAAACAAATGCGATCCTTTCCTTCTAGACCAGGGTGACAGGGAAGATATATGTGGAGCCTTATGTAGGTATTTGTGATTATACCGCCTTACCTAGATCTCCAGCAGTTCACTACAGCTATCATTAAATTAAGTCTCCAACCTTCTTCTGATACTGCCCCAGTCTGCACAGGAAATAGCAAATTACTGTGTCAGGCGTTTCATACTGCCTAAACAACAGACTGAAAGGACGAAATAAGGACAGCCTGCCTTATAACCAACTATGATTTACTCTGCAGTGTTTAAGAGAAATCATAGCTTTAAAAGGGGCACTCTGGTGTATACATGAACTCTGGTGGACAGTTCCTGACTTGGACAGAGGTGTCAGACTGAAAACTTCACAACTTCCTCTGTATCCTACAGCAGCTAATAACTACTGGAAGGATTAAGATTTTTTTCTAGAAGTAATTGACAAAATCTGTTTAACTTTCAAGCACCAGTTGATTTGAAAAAAATAAAAAATAAATATATATATATATATATATATATATATATATATATATATATATATATATTTGTTTTCCACCGGAGTACCCCTTTAAAACTGGCTAGGAACTGGGCTCAAAGTCACAGTGTCAGTCCTTGGGATCTCTCGTGTATAGGGAGTTCACACCCTATACACAAATGGAAAGATCAAATCAATCAAATGCAGATGGGCAGAAAGAAGCCAACTAAGACTATCCTGGTAAGGCTAAGTTTCGACTTAGGCATTTTTCTGGCCCCAAAAAAAAAGCAAAAGAATAAACGCCTGAAAAAGACGCCACAGCATTTTCCTGTGTTTGGCGTTTTTTTGCCTTGGAGTGTAAATTCTATTTCTGGCCCCTTTGAAATATTTTTTTCATAATGTGTTGGGTACCAAAAAAATTGAATTTTTTTTTTTTAACGAAATATTATTTATATAACGAAGTTTTAATACATTTTTAAAAAGGGATCAATTGATGTGGGCGGGCAGGGAACTAAAAATGTAGTGTGCGTGTTTTTTTTTAGGTAGTACTACTACTCCCAGCATGGAACACACTGCTCCAAGATTGGAGTAGTAGTTCCTGTACTAATAGACCGATTGCCCTGGGTGTCACTCCTGACACCCAATGCGATCGTCCATAATATAGCAGAGATGTGGAGCGGCTCTATACAGCGCTCTCATCTCTGTACTATACTCCGGGCCGGCCAGTGATGTGAATACAAATTCACATCACTCATTCATATTTTCTGCCCAGAGTGGGGATTGGCCAGATAGTGGAAGCCCATCCTGCTCTCAGAGGGAAATATGAGTGAGATATGTGAATTTCTATTCACATCACTGGCCAGCTCTGAGTATAGTACAGAGATGCGGAGAGCAGGAGAAAGTCGCTCCACATCTCAGGGATGAAGGATGATCACAGCGGATGTCAGGAGTGACAGCCGCTGTGATCTGTCCATAACTGCAGGTACTACTGCTCCCAACATTGAGCACACTCTGCTCCATGCTGGGAGCTGTAGTACCTGCATTAATAGACAGATCGCAGCGAGTGTCACTCCTGACACCCGCTGTCATCCTCCTGTATAATGTATAGATGCGGGCGGAAGGCCGCTCTTCTATGGTCCCCTGCACTGCCGTATATATACCTATTATTCATATTTCCCGCAGAGAGCTGTGATTGGCTGGAACCACCTGGCCAATCACAGCTCTCTGCGGGAAATATGAATAGGTGTGTGTGTGACACACACACACATATACGGCAGTGCAGGGGACGCCGGCTGCATCTATACATTATACAGAGGGTCGCAACGGGTGTCAGAAGCGACACCCGGGCGATCTGTCAATTAGTACAGGTACTACTACTCCCATCATGGAACAGTGTGTTCCATGCTGGGAGTAGTACTACCACCTAAAAAATTTAAAAAAGACAAAAAAAAAAATTAACACACACACACACACACACACACACACACACACAATTCAACAAATGAAAATACATTACTAATAAAAAGTTTAACACAATTATAATATATTTTTATATATGACCCTTTCTAAATTTTTATTATTGTCGGCTAAATTTTTTGTTCCCTGCCCGCCCACATAAATTGATCCCTGTTTAAAAATGAATAAAAATGTTATCAAAAAAAGATACATTTCTTAAAAAGCAATTTTTTTCCATCACTACTGTATCTTTTTTATTTATACATTTTTTTAATGGTAAAAAAAACAAAAACAAAAAAGGTATCTACCACATTTTTCGATCGCTAAAGTCCAAAAAAGAATAAAAACCGTCGACAAAATGCCAAAATTAAAACCCACATGTCGTTTTTCTTTGCGTTGTTTTTTACTCCCATAGACTTCTATGGGAGAAAAACACCACGATTTCAGGGGGAAAAAAAGCCATAGGTTCAACATGCTGCGGGGGGAGGCACAGAAAAAAACAAGTGAAAACTTGGCCTAAGGGTGCATTCACACCACATTTTTGCAACACAGTTTGTATACGTTTTCAGTGTGAAAACCGTATGGAACAGTATTGAAAACCGTATGTATTGACTCTCCATTGAACACTGTATGCCGAACGATGCATCCGTTGCATTCGTTTTGCGTCTTGTACGGTTTTGTCCGTTTTTTTCCCCATACCCAAACCCATAGCCTGCCACGGTTTTTGGTCCAGGTGAAAAACCGTATTAAACCATATATAAATTTGCAAAAACATATCTGTATTGCAAAAACGTGGTGTGACTGCACCCTAACTGGGAGGACGACTCCTGTCCAGTTTTAAATCTAGACTTCTCTGAAACACTAAAATAAGGGAGCTGGAAACCTGTTTCATGCTGCCGGGGTTAAGGCAGCATTAAACTCCTGACAGGTTCCCTGTATGTCATCTTCTAAGGATTCCTTTTCTTACACTAATGACCCACCCAAACACCATTTCTTCCTTCCTAGTGAACAGAATCAGCTACTGTAGTTGGTGTTACAAATGTCAAATGTCTATACATTGACAACAGCAATGCCAGCACTACGAAATCCATGTGTATAGGGGTATGCCACCAAAATACATTTTGTGGCACATCATCACTAAACATGTGGGGATTTCTATTTTGCAGCTCTTTTCATTAAACCCTTTTCATGGCCCATATCAACAGTAGTAAGCACTGTAACTGTCCCATTCATCTGAAAGCCAAATCAGATTAATGGAACTGATTTTTAATAGCTGAAATTACTGCAAGATATATGCCATGTGTCATTCTAAAGGTGTGTTCTTTCTTCTCCTGGTGCCGGAGACACGCTGCCTCTGCTTTCACTAAAGGCAGAGAGCTCGCATGCTCCCTGCCTTAGCGCTGCACAGGCGCACGGCGCTGGTGGCAGACAACAGGAGTGAGCGCTTTCACTCTGGCAGAGAGAAAGCACTCACTCCTGTCTCTGGCAGAGAGAAAGCGCTCATTGCCTGTTGTCTGCCACCAGCACCGTGTGCCTGTGCAGTGCTAAGGCAGGGAGCAAACGAGCTCTCTGCCTTTAGTGAAAGCAGAAGCAACAAGTCTCTAGCACCAGGAGTATGGGAACTGCATATCATAAAGGTGTACATGATATGTAAAAGGCACAGCGGAGGCCAGGCCGCACATCATAAAAATAAGGGCCGCTTGCACTGAGGACCTGTGAGTCAATCACACAGCAGTTCAAGTGCTCACTTACAAGGGATCGGCGTGAGATAAAGAGCAGCCAAAGGTGGAGCTGCATTACAAGTGTTATCATCTATACTATCATAGTATTAGTCTGGGGGGGGGGGGGGACAAGCAGGGTTATTATAGGTTGAGACGCATGCTGAAGGGGCCAGGCAGCACCGCATGGAAGCAGATGAAACACGGGAGCCTAGACGATCCTCGGGCTCCGGCAAGCACAGCTCCAGTGCAGCGCGGTCTGGCCCCTCCAACCACTCACTGTCTCTTCTCCCACTGGGAGGAGAGGACTTAACCCTTCCACCACTGGCCGCTATATGTATAAGGCGCAGCCATGCGGCGGTTCTGCCTAATGTCACCGATCCAGCAAAAAAAGTAGGGGCCCAAGAAAAAAAAAGTAGGGGCCCAAGGAAGGAGGAACAGTGAGAGTTGGTGTGTGAGACCTAATGTACAGATGGTGAGGTATAAGAAGATCCAAGAAGGGGTCAAATCTGTGACAATTTGTAGCAAAAAAGGAGAGGACTACTGTGTCAAACGGGAGAGGAAAGGCCAAGTAAAAGGAGAACAGGGTATTGGCGTGAAGCTTTGGTGGTCAGCAGATCATTGGTCCCCTTGGTTAGAGCGGATTCAGTACAGTGGTGGGGAGGGAAATCCGATTTAAAGTGGTCAAAGAATAATTTGGAAGAGAGGTGGAAAGACAGTTAAAGCTAGAAATGTTGTTCAAGACGTTTTGAGGTAAATGGGAGAAGTGAGATGAGGTGGTAAGATAGACAAAAAGGATGTGGGATGGAAGTAGTTTGCAATTACAGTGACCATTTAAAGGGGACCTGTCATCTGTTTTATGCTGCCCAAACCTGAGGCAGCAAAAAAAAAACTGGTGCAGGCATCATGATCCTGGCACACTACAGATCACTCTGATATGCTTAGGCATTTCAAAGTAATCCTAGTTTAAAATTATGCCAGGACCCAGGCAACTTGCTCCAAGGATTACCTGGGTCCCAGCGGCATATTTAAACTATGAATACTCTGAAATGCCAGAGCGCATAACTATATAGTATGCTGGGATCAGGATGCCTGCACCAGTTTAATGCTGCCTGCAGTTTAGGTAGCAATAAACGGATGACAGTTTCCTCTTAAAAGTTTAAATATTCACATGTACAGGATCTGCTGCATATTTTTGCTGAATAATTTCTGCTGCTGATTTTGTTACCCATTGAAGTTAATGGGTAGTAAAATCAGCCGCACAAAATATGCAGCAGATCCTGTACGTGTGAGCGTACCCTTAAATAGATTTATTGCCGTGATTTTTCAAAATGCATGAGAGAAAAACTGGAGAGATTTTGCCCATTCTAAGCAACTACAGCTCAGCTTTCACTGATTTTGTTATATCAGGGTCTTCGTACCTATTCCGCGTTGTGCTCTAGAAAACCTTACTCCATCTTTCCAAATACTTACCATCTACATCAGACACAATCAGCATCTGTGGCTGAGAAAGCCCTTCCTGTAAGTTGTAGAAATGCACAGTGCTATCAAATGTTATAAAGCCAATCTTTGTTCTTGAATCTCCCCGTAACCTTTAAACAAAAAGAGAAAGCAGTCATGATCATTTAACAATATTGTTATATTCTTAATACAGATTATTATTTAAACAGGCCTACACATAACTACACTTGATCTCATTATACTAAAACAAGATTCAATAGTGAGGTCTCAAGGGTTAATTTGTGCTTTATTTAAGCAACTGCAGACAGCAAGCTCGAACACCTAGATACAACACGACATACTTCATAATAAAGTCTAACAATGCACAGTGACAAATGGGGCTTCCACTGTGAGATCTATGGAAATCCAAATCTGATCACTAATGCTTCTCTGACTGCTGTCATACGTACTTGTCCAGATTATCCAAAACCGACTGAGAGAAATATTGGAGATACCCCGATTCAACTGCATTGTAGGATACATCCAGAACAAACAGATACACTGCAGGAGGTGGAGGACGAAGCTATGGAAAAAGATTAAAAGTAAACGTTTAAATCTCAAAGTAGATTTGATTTAATAATAAGATATATTGAAATTCTCATTAAGCTAAATTGACAGAAACCTTACTGTAGTTATATACTGATGGTCTAAAATACAATAGGTGAGGAACCAACTATCAGCACCCCTGCCTCGGCCTCAATATTTCCTTCTAGCTTTGTCCATTCAGTAGTGGCTGTACCACGTATTGAAGCTTGTCTAGTTTAATTCAAGGGGTAACACTGATCCTGGTTAAGCTCCTGCTGACTGTGACATGTAACTTGTTAGTACTTTAAGGGTGCCTAAGGACTCTGACCGACATTTATCATTGTCTGTATATTGTTTTTTGTGTCTAGAAAAGGTGCAAAAAAAAAAAAAAAAAAAAAAGGCATAAGCAGGGTTTTTGTTCCTTTTGGTTTAAACATATCTGCTGATTTTGAGTTACAATCCACTGATTTTGAAAATACACATGATATGAAAGGGTTTTATAAACTGCGCCTTTTCGTAAAAAGGCGCAAAAAAGGCGCAAAGCCACTGAAAAGTCTCTAAAACTACACCAGCCCAGACTTAGCTTAGCTTTTTGGTGTATGTAAAGAGTGAAATTTCAGAAAATGTGACCAGCACGAAATTTATCAAATTCTCTGTGACCATTTAATAAATTTGGTGCTCCTACATATTACCAGCATACACAAAAAAAAAAAAAAAAAAATATATAAAAAAAAAGGGATAGAAAAATGCTTCCCTACACCTACAATGATAAATGCGGGCCTCTATGTATTAGTAAACAATACAAATTTTTCCTCTGGAACAACAACAGGAACAAAAAATAAATAAATAAAAAAAAAACAGGAACAACAAGGACCACGAGTTTTCTCATTTTTGCACTTTCGTTTTCTCCTCCTCACCTTCTAAAAATCATAACCCTTTCAGTTTTCCACCTACAGACCCATATGAGGGCTTGTTTTTTGCGCCACCAATTTAACTTTGTAACACCATCAATCATTTCACCACAAAATCTACGGTAAGGGTACGTTCACACATACGCCGATTTGATGCGCCGGATTTTCTGCTGAAGATCTCAATGTGAACTAAATGAGTACAGCTTCTAATTGGCAGTTACAAATCCTGCGCATCAAATCTGCACAGGATCCTGTATCAGTGCTCTGCTGCTCCAGCCTGCCATGGCTGACTGGAGCTTCAGAGCAACAATGGTACGGTGAGGAGGCAGGTAAGGGCCCTCCCGCTGTAGTTCCGATCAGCTCCGCTGAGCTATCAGGACAGTTTTTTTTATTTGTTTTAGAGGCCGTGAAACTTTGCGGTGTCTAAGGGGTTAATGCCAGGCAACACCGGGATTGGTGATGTGCAGTATTAGCCACAGGTGATCGCCCTCGGGAGCACCCCGCTATGACGCAGGGTCAGCTCCTGAGCCCGCGTCATAGAAGGAGAGCGGGACAAGGGTGTACAGGCACGCCCTTCGTCCTTAAAAAGGAAAACTGTCAGTCTGTTCACCCACACTAAACCCAATAAACAGGGTTATGGTGTGGATGAACAGGAGTCCAACGAGGGGTTACTTAAATATGTCCAGTAGGTCCTGAGATATGGCCCCCAGAAGATCCTCTGTTGAATTCAGTGAATTGCAGAAAGGGGGCGGGGCTTCATGACTCCACTTCATAGTCCATAGTCACAGACAATATGTAAATTAAGATGACTAAGCCCCGCCCCCTGCATGCAATTCACTGAAATCAGCAAAGGATCTTCTGGGGGACATACCTCGGGGCCTATTGGATAAGGAGATTTTAATGTTCACCGTAAAATCTCTCTCTCGAAGGGTCCATTGGAGGACACAGACTATGGGTATATGCTGCTGTCTCTAGGAGGCTTGACACTATGGCAACAAGAAAAGTCGTCTCCTCCCAGCAGGGTATACCTGAACACAGGCACCTGAGGTAATCAGTTTTAGTCCCAGAGCAATAGGAGAAGACCGACAGGTCAAGAGAAAAACCACAAACTGTCCGAGCAACCAGAAGAAAAAGGTAACTGAACACACTGTCTGACAGACAACTGAAATAGGAACACCAGAAAAAAAGGGTGGGAGCTGTGTCCCCAAATGGATCCTTCAAGAAAGATTTTACGGTAAGCATAAAAATCTCCTTTTCTCTATCGGCTCCATTGGGGGACACAGACCATGGGACGTACCAAAGCTGTCCCTTGGGTGGGTAAGGAAATCAGTCAGGTGGACGGCTGGACCACCGCCGCCTGCAACGCCTTAAGGCACAGAGGAGCATCAACTGATGCAAAGGTATGAATCTGGTAGGACCTTGTGAAAGTGTGCAAAGACGACATAGCGGAGTGCCCAGGATGCCCCGAAAAATGGGTGGACTGAGCCAAAACCCTGAAGGGTGGGACCTTCCCCTTGCAGCGGTAAGCTTCCGAAATGGTAGACCGGATCCACCGAAAAATGGTGGCAGTAGAAGCAGGTTGTCCTGTACGACGACCTTCCGGAAAAACAAAAAAAGGGAGTCACACTGCTGAAAGTCCGAACAGCCCTCACCACAACCAAGTGGTGGAACAAACGCTGTCAGGGATGAGAAGGGGCCGGACAAAAGGATAGTAGGACGATGCCCTCATTGAGATGAAAAACATTTTTTTATAAAAAATAAATAAATAAATAAAAAAAAAAAAACACCATCTCAGGTAAGGACGGACGGACCTGGACGGAAAACAACTTGTCCTGGTATACAACCAGGAAGGTAGAACGGCAGGAGAGAGCTGCCAGCTCTAAACCCTCCTAACATAGGTAAGAGCAATAAGGAACGCCACCTTCTGGGGAAGGAGGCGAAGAGAAATGTCCCTGAGAGGTTCAAAAGGGGCGCCTCGCTGGGCACCTAAGACCAAGTTTAAGTCCCAAGGGAAAGAAGGGGACAGATAGTCTGAACCAGGTTCGGACATGATAATTGAACGCCAGAGGACGTTGAAAAAGAATGGAAAGGGCCAAACCTTTGACCCTTAAGGGAGCGGAAAGCCAACCCCGACTGGAAAGGGGCGGGGGAAGGAAAACCACGACTGGAGAAAAAGGCTGAGTTTCACACCAAGAAAATAAGACCGCCAGGTATGGTGGTAAATCTTGCAGAGGAAGGCTTGTGTGCCCTCAGCATGGTGCGAACCACTCGGGAAGAGAAACCTCGAAGGTCCTCAGAACCGTTGTCTCAACCGCCACGCCGTCCAAACCAGGGGTGGCACAGAAGACCTGAGATAAGAGGTCTAGACGATAGAGAAGGCGCAGCGTTAAGTCGTTCAGGAGCCTGACCAAGACGACGTACCACGCCCGTCGGGGCCAGGCTGGGCCACGAGAATGGCGGAAACGCCCTCTGCTGAGAGTTTCCTCACGGCCCGAAAAGGGAGGAAATAGATAAGGTAGGGCAAAGCCCGAACAAGAGAGAGGAACGATTCAGTTGTGGCGGGACCACTCGCCTTGGACGACTGAGGACCGGCTGAGAAGACCACATCTCAATGATGCCCGGAATGAAGATAGCCGAGATGGCCGCGAACCTGAGTTCCACCCAGAAGGGTAATTTCCCAAGAGGCAAGCAAAGAAAGGATTGCCCTAGGCCCAACATGTTGAAGGGGAAAAGGGCTTCTCGGGGCCCCGGTCCCTGAAAACACCTCCCCAGCCCAACAGACTGGCAGGGAGGGGCAGGAAAGGAGCACCCCCGAAAAAGCAGGGGGGAAATGAAGCCACCATAGAAGGGACCGACAAGACTGTCGAGAGAGAACGATCTTGCGGTCGAGAGACAAAGGAGACCTGTCCCAACGAAAGAGAATCACCAGTTGAAGAGGTCGGTGATGAAACTGGGCAAATGGCACGGCCTCCACGGCCGCTGTTAACTGACCCAGGACATCCATGCAAAAGCGAATGGAAACTGGAGCTCCAGGAGAGCGGTTGGACTTGTCCCGACTGACCAACAACCGAAGTGAGACAAGGTCTGGAGGCTGTGACTAAGACTCTCCAGGATCTGGGCCCTGGCTGGAGCTCTGATCAGGAGGTCATCCAATTAAGGAATCATGGAAACAACTGTTGTCCGTAAAAGGGCTATCACAGGCGCCAGGACTTTGGTAAAGGTCCGCGGAGAAGTGGTCAGACCGAAATGGAGAGCCACAATAGGAAATGACCGTCCGGAACTGCAAAGCGGAGGTACCGCTGATGACCGGGAAACAATGAGATGTGGAGGCAGGCATCCTTGATGTCCATCGAGGAACCAGGGATGCCAGCACCGAACGGAGAGACTCCAGTCGGGAAGAAGCAGAAGATGCTGGCTGAGATACTCGAGAACCAAGATTGGGCGAACAGAAACGCCTTTCTTGGGGACCACAATGAGGTTAGAATAAACCTCAAAAACGTTCCCCTGAAGGAACCGGGACAATTACTCCCTGCATAAAAAAGGAGCTGGATCCTGAATGTGCGTGGTCCAGGCATCCCAGAAGTAAGAGGCGACCAGCCACCCGAGAAAGGTCGGCGGGTGGGGGCGACCCTTCAGACGAAGGAAGGCCTACGGGTGCCTGATGGGCCACAAAACTGCCGGAACGGATAGCCGACCTCTGGGAGGGACAGGTCCGGAAGGAGGGAGCCCTCTTCCCGTGATGGTGCCCGGCTCGACCCTTTGTTGGTACCCTTTGGTGGCACCAAAGGTCCGCAGAACCCGAATGAGGACTTACGACGGAAAGCGGTCCTGTGAGCCTTATCCAGAGGTAATAAAGAACTCTTTTCCGCCCGTCGCCTCACTTCCTGAAGGCAGCGTCCACATTCCAGGCTTTAAGCCACATGGAGGGATGGTGGCTACCAGGTAGCTTGTGGCAAAGGCAGCCCAGTGGCTGTGCATGGAAGCAGAACACAGAAAATCTCCAGCTGCGGAGCATCGGAGAGCTCGGAGATGGGAGACCATACTGAAAGGGCCCTTGACATCCAGGCCGAAGCAAAAGCAGGAAGAACTTGCTGTCTAAAAGGCAAAGTTTGCCAAAGTCTCCACCTTCATGTCCGCTGGATCCTTGAAGGCAGCCGCATCAGCCAACAGCCAGGTAGGCGCCTTAGAGAGACGGGAGACCGGCAGATCCACATTTGGAGAGGAGGGCCACCGAGCAATGAGGTCCTTGGCGAAAGGATACCGCACTTGATCCATCTTTGTTTCCTGAAAATTCATGTCAGGGTGCCTCCAAACGGATACCTGCAGGGCGTAAAATTCAGCGTGAGAGCTGAAGGTCTTGGGTGTCGGTCAGGCACGAAAAAAGGAGACTTCTGGAGCCACGTCCGAAGTTCCTGGGTCCTTTAGATGGAAGGGGTCTCTTATGGGCAAAACCAATGAGTACACCACATCAGGCATATCCGTGCGTTCCTCTGATTCGGAGGCCGAATCAAAAACCTCATCCACAAATCCTGCGGATGGATGAGAACGCTGTGAGGAAGCCCTGGAGGTTGGGCACAATGAAAGGAAACTTTCTGGAGCCACGTCCGAATTCCTGGGTCCTTTAGATGGAAGGTGTCTCTTATGGCCGAGACCAATGAGTGCACCATGTCCGACATATCCATGCGGTCCTCTGAAACAGAGGCAGACTCTGAACTTCATCCACAAGTTCTCCTGGTGAATGGGAACGTATGATGTGGCCCTGGAAAAGGGGGGAGACTGACCAGGTACGCGGGTCTAGAGAGCCAGAGCGGCGACCACGAGAGCGTCCTCTAGGGGAGCGACGCTTGCTACAGGGCGGAGTAACAGGGAGATGCCTATAAGGGGAGCGCCCGTGCCTGCCAGAAGACTCGGATGATGAGTCAAATGAAAAACACCCCTATGACGCTGCGAGAGCGTCAGTATAGGGGGAGAGCGGGAACCTCCAGAGGGCCTCTCCAATGCAGTCACCATATAACTGGAGATCTGAGCCAAGTCTGATGTAGACTGGGGGAGGGAGAGAACCCAGGCTGGAGGAGCGGCCGAACCCACCAGGTCTGGAAGACAACCGGGGTAGAATAGCAGGGGGGTCTGGGGGAGCAGTGGAGCAGGCAGAATAAGTGGTTCAGCAGAACCAGACAATTTTTGTTACAGCTTTTACAGATGTAATGAGTGGCTAACACTCCAGTTAACTGTTTAGAGGGAGGAACAGTTCTGGGTACGGACATAGTAAAAAATAACTCTCTCACCCAAGTCTGTGTCCCCAGGGCAGCTGCTGTGAGGAAGACTCCGCTCTAGGTCAGTCAGTCAGAGAGGAGAGAAATGCCGGCCAATGGCAAGAGAGGAGCGTGTTAGGAGCAGGGTGCCTGACTGATTGGCCCCTGCCACCCATATGCGCGCACACAGCGCTGATTGGTGGCCAGTTCGCGCCATGCAGAAGCTCCGGCAGCCCTGGTGCTAAAGCGCAACGGCCACCGAAGAACAAAGAGAAATATAAATGGCGCCCGCTCCCTGCTCCGAACGCACATGCAAATGCATATGCGCACGCGGGGAACGGAAGGGGCGAAGACACCGCCGGCAGACGCCGCTGCCGAAAGTGAAAGTAAGACGGGCGCAATGTGCGCCCGCAGAGAATAGAAAGTTACGGCGCGGCTGCCAAAGGCCAGAGCACATAAGTGGCCAGTGAGATAAAATGTGCCCCACACTATCACTGCTCACCCCAGTAATAAAGAATAACCCTGTCCAGCCAACCCCTCAGTAAAAGTGGGCCAAAAAACTGAGGGTCTCCAGAGGTTGCAAATCCGCACCTGAGGAAAAAAAGGGGGGAAAATACTCACCTCAGTCAGAAGAACTTACCTCATGAAGTCTTCCTATGAAGTCTTCAGCCAGCATTGTCACCTGCAGCAAGCCAAGCTCAAAGCAAGGCAAACAGGGAGGTAGGGGGACCCGGACCCATGAGGTAAAAACATTGGCGCTGACCGTTGGCGAGAGGGGGTTAACAGTACATCCAAGCTGCCTGCCACTTCTCGCAATGGGGAAACAGTGAACCACAGTTCCTGAGTCCCCACCTGAAAACATGAAAGAAAAAGGAATAAAAAACACTTCCCTAACCTAGGAAAATAACACATAAGACCTGGTCTGGAGAGAACTCCAGACCAGTGTCTACCTCCTTAGACACCAAGCTAAAACGGATTACCTCAGGTGCTTGTGGGCGGGAATACCCTGCTGGGAGGAGCCGACTTTTCTTGTTGCCATAGTGTCAAGCCTCCTAGAGACAGCAGCATATACCAATGGTCTGTGTCCCCCAATGGAGCCAATAGAGAAATATTTAATTAAGTGAGCCCTCATTGGACTCCTGTTCACCCACACTATAAGCCATTGTAATGCGTTTAGTGTGGGTGAACAGGCTGACAGTTTTCCTTTAAATGGGCACATTTTTATATTGAACTCCTTATGGTAAATAAAACCTCTTTCTAATGTACTTTGCTTAAAAAAATGTAGTTTTCTAAGTTTTATTTGTGTTTAAAAAAAGCTGGCACTAGGTGTCCAGAGCAAATTTTTTCCCATCTTTTGCACAGACTTTGGACTCCTGCTGGCCTGGCAGAAGTCCAAAAGCAGGAAATGCTGAGGGGGTGTATGCAGCCTTAGGCAATCATAGCTCATCTCACACACTGAACTGCTGTGTGTAGCAGAGTGAGGGAGGAAGTTCTCCCCGGTATGGCTTCAGATGATGTCACGCCTGCTGGGTAACGCCACTTCCCAGTCTGTGAATCTTACTGAGCAGAAAAAGGAGATTTTTTTAACTGCCCGTAAAATCTCTCTCGTAGCCTTCATTGGGGGACACAGAGACATGGGGTTTTATGCTGCTGACACTAGGCAAAAAAAAAAAAAAAGTCTGCTCCTCCCAGCAGGATATACCCACCCACAGGCATGGGCTAATCAGTTGTGTCACAAAGCAGTAGGAAAAGCCAAGTCACAAAAGGAGAATACATTTGAAGGACATCAAAAGTAATAATAGGCAATAAACAACCTGACCAGGAACCGTAAATGTCTGTGTCCCCCAAGTAAGGCTACGAGAAAGAGATTTTACGTTAAGTACAAAAAAAAAAAATCTCCTTTTCTGGGTCGCCTTATTGGGGGACTTAGAGACCATGGGATGTCCTAAAGCAGTCCCTGGGGTGGGAATAATCAACCGCCAGAGAAGGGAAGGTCAGGCCAGCGACTGAGCCATAACCAGTCTCCAAAGAAAGTGAACGAGGCCCAGAGGAAACCAGAACCCGGCTACCAACCACCTGACAGCCCCTGCAAAACATGAGGGGCGAAGAAAGACCCAAATGGAAGGCACTGTGCAGAGACTGGGGTCCGACAGCCGACCAAATAGAAACAAATGGGCACCCCATAGGCCTGCCGGGGCAAACCTGTCATGGCAGGAGAGCGGAAGACACCCCTAAAGAAAAGACATAAGACACAGACCACCAAGGCCTGGCACAAACACGGAGGAGAGAGAGAAGAGAAGCCTAATGCCGAGAGTCGGCTAAGCCAGACAAACATGGCGAGGAAACGCCACTGACAGAAGAGAAACATGCCAGAGATGCATGACGGGAGAGCCCTGACAGGAGGCCAACTGCCCCCGTAGTACAGAGGCTGAGGAGAGAGAACATAAACAAGCAGCTGAGCACGCTCAGCAAGAAGGCAGGATCCAGAAGGCGGATACCAGAGCAGCTAGAATGGGACGAAGAGAGAAGAAACCAAAGCTCCTGAGCCGTCCTGGGCACCTGAAGAAAACGGCCAGGAAGGAGGCTAGGGCAGGTTGAACACCCCAACACCCGAACACCCCAACCGAGGGGAATAAACTCAAATTCTCAATCCAAGGCCACTCAATACAAGACCCGGTGGAAAAGAACCCACGAGTGCACTGCAAAGGGAGGAGGAATGCAAATAGACCGGAGGACTATGTTGTGCCGTCAATGATGCGCCTGAGGCCAGGAGTGGGCCGGGAGCCACGTGCAATGGTGTCTGAGGAGCTGGGACTCTACCGCAGCTCCTCCACTAAAGAGAAGGGGAACCCCTGGGATGAAAACAAGAGGGGGGGGGGGGGATGGAGTTCATACTCACCCATGGACTCCATCTTCGTATACTCACCCAGACATCTTCAGTCAGCTAAGGCTGCGCTGCATCACGCCAAGCTGCCATAGAGAGGCGGGCAGGGGCAAGTGGGGGACCTGGTATATCCTGCTCGGAGGAGCAGACTTTTTTTTTTGCCTAGTGTCAAGGGTCAGCCTCCTAGTGGCAGTAGCATAATACCCACGGTCTATGTGTCTCCTCCTCCCCCCCCCCAATAAGGTGATCAAGAAATACATAGCAATATTAACCCCTTAAGGACCCAGCCATTTTACACCTTAGGACCCGGCCATTTTTTGCACATCTGACCACTGTCACTTTAAACATTAATAACTCTGGAATGCTTTAAGTTATCATTCTGATTCCGAGATTGTTTTTTCGTGACATATTCTACTTTAACTTAGTGGTAAAAATTTTTGGTAACTTGCATCCTTTCTTGGTGAAAAATCCCAAAATTTGATGAAAAATTTGAAAATTTTGCATTTTTCTAACTTTGAAGCTCTCTGCTTGTAATAAAAATGGATATTCCAAATATTATTTTATTTTATTCACATATACAATATGTCTACTTTATGTTTGCATCATAAAATTGACGAGTTTTTACTTTTGGAAGACACCAGAGGGCTTCAAAGTTCAGCAGCAATTTTCCAATTTTTCACAAAATTTCCAAAATCACAATTTTTCAGGGACCAGTTCAGGTTTGAAGTGGATTTGAAGGGTCTTCATCTTAGAAATACCCCACAAATGACCCCATTATAAAAACTGCACCCCCCAAAATATTCAAAATGACATTCAGTCAGCATTTTAACCCTTTAGGTGTTTCACAGGAATAGCAGCAAAGTGAAGGAGAAAATTCACAATTTCCATTTTTTACACTCGCATGTTCTTGTAGACCCAATTTTTGAATTTTTACAAGGGGTAAAAGGAGAAAATGTATACTTCTATTTGTAGCCCAATTTCTCTCGACTAAGCACATACCTCATATGTCTATGTAAAGTGTTCAGCAGGCGCAGTAGAGGGCTCAGAAGTGAAGGAGCGACAAGGGGATTTTGGAGCGTACGTTTTTCTGAAATGGTTTTTGGGGGGCATGTCCCATATAGGAAGCCCCTATGGTGCCAGAACAGCAAAAAATACCCACATGGCATACCATTTTGGAAACTAGACCCCTTGAGGAACGTAACAAGGAATAAAGTGAGCCTTAATACCCCACAGGTCTTTCACGACTTTTGCATATGTAAAAAAAAATTAAAAAAATTTCAATAAAATGTGTGCTTCCCCCCAAATTTCACATTTTTGCAAGGGTTAATAGCAGAAAATAGCCCCCAAAATTTGTAACCCCATCTCTTCTGAGTATGGAGGTACCCCATAAATTGACATGAAGTGCACTATGGGCGAACTACAATGCTCAGAAGAGAAGGAGTCATATTTGGCTTTTTGAGAGCAAATTTTGCTCGGGGGGCATGTCGCATTTAGGAAGCCCCAATGGTGCCAGGACAGCAAAATAACCCCCACATGGCATACCATTTTGGAAACTAGACCCCTTGAGGAACGTAACAAGGGGTACAATGAGCATTTACCCCCCAATGGTGTCTGTCAGATCTTTGGAACAGTGGGCTGTACAAAATTTTTAATTTGCGCAGCCCACTGTTCCAAAGATCTGTCAGACACCAGTGGGGTGTAAATTCTCACTGCACCCCTCATTACATTACGTGAGGGGTGTAGTTTCCGAAATGGGGTCACATATGTTTTTTTTTTTTTTTTGCGTTTGTCAAAACCGCTGTAACAATCAGCCACCCCTGTGCAAATCACCTCAAATGTACATGGTGCACTCTCCCTTCTGAGCTTTGTTGTGCGCCCCCAGAGCACTTTGCGCCCACATATGGGGTATCTCCGTAGTCGGGAGAAGTTGCATTACAAATTTTGGGGGGCTTTTTTCCCTTTTACCTCTTGTCAAAATGAAAAGTATAGGGCAACACCAGCATGTTAGTGTAAAAAAATTTTTTTTTTTACACTAACATGCTGGTGTAGACCCCAATTTCACCTTTTCATAAGGGGTGAAAGGAGAAAAAGCCCCCCAAAATTTGTAAGGCAATTTCTCCCGAGTACGGCGATACCCCGTATGTGACCCTAAACTGTTGCCTTGAAATACGACAGGGCTCCAAAGTGAGAGAGCGCCATGCGCATTTGAGGCCTGAATTAGGGATTTGCATTGGGGTGGACTTAGGGGTATTCTACGCCAGTGATTCCCAAACAGGGTGCCTCCAGCTGTTGCAAAACTCCCAGCATGCTTGGACAGTCAACGGCTGTCCAGCAATACTGGGAGTTGTTGTTTTGCAACAGCTGGAGGCTCCATTTTGAAAACAGTGGCGTACCAGACGTTTTTCATTTTTATTGGAGAGGGGAGCTTTGTAGGGGTATGTGTATATGTAGTGTTTTTTACTTTTTATTTTGTGTTAGTGTAGTGTAGTGTTTTTAGGGTACAGTCACACGGGCAGGGGGGGTTACAGCGATTTTCCCGCTGCGAGTTTGAGCTGCCGCGCAAAATTTGCTGCATCGCAAACTTGCAGCCTGATACTCACTGTAAGCCCCCTGCCCATGTGAATGTATCCTGTACATTCACAGGGGGGGACCTCCAGCTGTTGCAAAACTACAACTCCCAGCATGCACAGTCTATCAGTGCATGCTGGTAGTTATAGTTTTGCAACAGCTGGAGGCACACGGGTTGGGAAACACTGAGTTAGGAAACAGACAATGTTTCCCAACCAGTGTGCCTCCTGTTGTTGCAAAACCACAACTCCCAAACATTCTCAGGCATGCTGGAAGTAGTAGTTCGGTGACATCTTTAGAGCCAGATGTTGCCGAACTACAACTCCCAGCATGCTTGGAGTTGTAGTTTGCAACATCTGGAGGACTACAGTTTGCAGACCACTAATACAGTGGTTCCCAATCTGTGCCCTTCCAGATGTTGAAAAACTACAACTCCCAGTATGCCAAAACTGTCCAGGCATGCTGGGAGTTGTAGTTCTGCAACATCTGAAGGGCCAGATGTTACAGCACTACAACTCCCAGCATGCCTGGACAGTAAGGGCATGCTGAGGATGTGTAGTTTTGCAACATCTGGAAGGGCACAGTGGTCTCCAAACTGTAGTCCTCCAGATGTTGCAAAACTGCAACTCCCAGCATGCCCAGACGCCAAGGGCTGTCTGGGCATGCTGGGAGTTGTAGTTTACAGGGTCCCATTACAGCAATGCATGTCGCTTTACGGCGACGTGCATTGCTGTAAAGGGCCCGACCGCGGCTGAAGATCTACTCACCTGTCGCCGCCGCCGCCATCTTCATCGCCGGGATCCGGGTCTTCAGGGACGAGGTAAGTACCGGGGCCGGTCCCCAGCACTCCCCCGTCCCCCGCCGCGTCCTCCGGTCTTCCTCCCGTCCTCTCCGGACTTTCAGGGGCCGGGCAGGACGGGAGGAAGTAACCGCCCCCCCTCCTGCGATTGGTCGGTTAACTAACCGACGGATCGCAGGGGATCGGAGGAGGTGGCAGGCTTGCCACCTCGCTCCTAGTCTTCACCATGGTCCTGGCTGTCTGTGACAGCCGGGATCATGCGAAATTACCGGGCGGTCGGGTCCCAGAGACCCGATCAGCCCGGTATCGCCGCAGATCGCAAGGGCGATTTCCCTTGCGATTTGCGGCGATCGCCGACATGGGGGGCATACATGGCCCCCCTCGGCGTTTGCCCTGGATCCCTGCTGAAGGATTTCAGCAGGGATCCGCTTCCGATCTCCGCTGGGTGAGCGGCGGAGACCAGGAAAAGACATGACGTATGCATACGTCATGGGTCCTTAAGACCCAGGGTGTGATGGCGTATGCATACGTCATGGGTCCTGAACAGGTTAAGGTAGAAAACTAACAAATAATAAAAATATAAAGGCAGGGTGTGGTTCATCATAATGGGGCAGTGAACTGGGAGGATTAGAACATTTAACAAAAACATGAGAGATACTCTAAAGGAGTTTATAATAACTCATCCAGATGTATTAATATGTCTATTAAAAAATACTGGTTGTCCACAGCATTAAAGGAAAACTCTCTCCTTGAGGAGCGCAGTAGACGGCACACGCTCCATTTATTTCTATGGGAGTGCCAATGATGACCAAGTGCTGTACTCTGGTCTTTTCCACACATCCATGGAAATGAATGGAACGCATTCTGTCTGTCTGCAGCACATGCTCCTCACTGAGAGCCGGGCCCCGCTGCAGAGATTGCAATCAGCTACTTATGACCTATCCTGTGGATACTGGATACGTTTATTTTTGCTGGATTTCTCCTTTAAATTTAGCAGATCAGTTTGAGAAATAAAAGGTGTGCTGTGATAGTTTTGCTTTTAGACAGTTTCACACTGCCGTTGTGCCCCGACCTTAAATGGTCACTCATTAAAACTAATTTTTGCTCTAGAACTCCTTATGGTAAATAAAAAATATTTCTAATATACTTTGTTTAAAAAAAATGAAGTTTTCTATGTTTATTTGTGCTTAAGTGCAGCCTGGAGTATATTCGTAATATTTTTTTATTTACCATAAGGCGTACAATAGCAAAAATTAGTGACCATTTAAATGCCAGTTAGGCTTTTTATAATTTTTTCAGCATTTAATGCCCGTTATCGGGATGGGGCACAACAGGCAATAACAGGTCCCCATGGGTCCTATTTACTATAATGGGGTCCTTTAGGCGCTGTTATTTTGTAGCGGGAGAAAGACTGCGCAAGCAGTATTTTTCTCACGCTATTCCCCGGGCTCC
Source organism: Hyla sarda (assembly GCF_029499605.1). NCBI lineage: Eukaryota > Metazoa > Chordata > Amphibia > Anura > Hylidae > Hyla > Hyla sarda. Next base: position 177,646,603 of record NC_079189.1, on the reverse strand, counting down.
CCCGATGGCCGTCACAGTCGTGTGCTGTAACGGTAGTGTGAAGAAGCCTTAATATATCTGTCCTATTGAGTATAATTGGTAGATTACATATTCAAACAATGTCAAGTTGCAGACAGAATCTTACCATGTAATCCGATGAAGCAATAAATTCCATTGAAGAATTCAGAACCTCGGGTCGTTTATGGGGCTCTCCATAGGATCGAGTGACTGGATTGTACATAAACTCTTCCGGTACTTTACAGGAACAAAATAAGATGGAAAGGAAGACAACAAGAAAATAAGACATAAAACAAGTCCTGACAAAGGCAGAAATAGCTGCTTGAAACTGGGAATCACTTCCTATGTCAAGTACAGGAGCCTAAGTTTCTTGCACAGTACATATGGACCCAGACTTAAACTGTGTAAGAGAAAAACTAAAAAGATTTCCCCATAACAACCAATCACAGCTCAGCTTTTACTTTTCCATCCCTCATTATGATAGGAAAAGTGAGCTGTGATTGGCTGTTACGGGGACAATCTCTCCAGTTGCCCATAGCAACCAATCAGATCGCTTCTTTTATTTTTGAAAAGAAGCAATCTGACCAGTTGCAACTAGTCAACTTTACCTCTACACAGACTATTTAGATAACCATATGCATGAAGTAAACTACAAGCCGTATACTATTAACCCCTTAAGGGCACAGCCCATTTTGGCCTTAAGGGCACAGCCAATTTTAATTCTGCATTCTTGTTTTTTCCTACTCGCCTTCTGGATTTCCATCCACAGACCCATAGGAGGGCTTGTTTTTTTGCGCGACCAATTGGCCTTTGTAATGACAGCAATCATTTTACCATAAAATGTATGGCAAAACCAAAAATATATTATTTTTGTGGGGAAATTGAAAAGAAAACCACAATTTTTCTAATTTTGGAAGGTTTTCGTTTTCACGCTGTACACTTTACGGTAAAATGTCATGTTTTCTTTATTCTGTGGGTCAATACAATTAAAATGATACCAATGTTTAGATAATTTTCTATTGTACTGCTTTTAAAATTTTCTTTAATTTTTTTAACGAAATAAGCATGTTTAAAATTGCCCTATTTTGACAACCTATAACTCATTTTTCTGTACACAGGGTAATTCTTTTGTGCTGTGATCTGTAGTTTTTATCGGTACCACTTTTGCGTATGGGACTTTTAATTTGTTTTTTTGTAAAAAGTTTTTGGAATGTGATGGTACAAAAAAAAAAGCAGAAATTTTTGCTTTTTTTTAACGTTTACGTAGTTCATCGTAGAGGATCACTAAATATGAATATCAATAATATAATATTTTGATATTGGACATTTTACGCACACGCTGATACTAAATATGCTTACAATTTTTTTTTTACGCAGGGGTAAAATGGGAAAAAGGGTCCAATTAAATATTTATTGGGGGAGGGGCTTTTAAATTTTTTTTTTTTTTTTTTAACACCTCTGTTCCCATAGGGCACAGGTATAGCACTGGCATGTCCTCGTAGGGCATAGGCATAGCACTGATCAGTATCTTCAGCTATCTTCTTCTCTGGCCAGGGGACCTCCATCCGCTATCCTGAATGATCAGATTCCCACAAGCGATCTGATCATCCATTAGAACGCCTGCACTACCGCAGATGCCATGCTCTGTATTGATCACGGCATCTAAGGGGTTAATGGTGGACATGAGTGCGATGTCGCTGTTGTCCGCCATGTCCCTGGCTGCTGTTAGCAGCCGGGACCTGCCGTGCATGAAGCGAGCACCGCTCTGGAACTCGCATCATGTACAGGTCATAAATGTATGTGCTGGTGCGTTAGGTACCAGGATGTACATTCAGGTCCTATGTCGTTAAGGGGTTAAAGAGGTGCCATGCTACCAGATGCCATTGTGGGGGGAATCTCTTTTAAACCTGGTCTATGGAAGGAAAAATGCCAGTGTTGGTGAAAAAGTTTCACATATGCTGCATTTTTGAAAAATGCAGATGCCACAAAACAAAAAAATAATTTTGGTATAATGTTTTACATTTTTCTGTTGACTTCTAGATGCAGTGTTTTTCTTAAGGAAGGAAATAAAATGTTAAAAGCCATGTGTCATCCATGGTCTTTTTCTCTAGCATTTTAACAGAAAAATGCAATGTGTGAAATGACCCTAAGGGTACGTTCACACGTACAGGTTCTGCTGCATATTCCATGCAGCTGATTTTGCTATTAACTTCATTGGGAAACAAAATCAGCTGCAGAAAATTTGCAGCAAAAATATGCATCAGATCCTGTCCATGTGAACATAATAAGGAGAAACTACTTTTTGGGTAAGGTAAGAATTGGAACAGAGATTCCTCCTGCCTTTACTTGAAAATTCCTACATGCCAACATGCAGAATCCTTGACCTGCTGAATTGTTTCTTGGGGCCCTGGCTCTGACAAGGTTAGTCTCACTGGGGGCAGCTAGGTTAGTCTCACTGGGGGCAGCATAACATAGCGACAGACACACCATTTTCAGCAGTGTGTAGTTTAAGAGTAAAGTAGTTTTAAACAACTTACATGCCAATGTAAGTTGGTTTCTCTCTATCACTGTGCCTCAGTGAAGTCAGCATAATGGAAGTGGCATATACTATTAAAGAGGTGCCATGCTTGAAAGGTTAAGATTACAGTACTTGCTATGTCTATAACATGATAGGTTTTGTATAGTATCTGTAAAAGATGCATTTTGATAGTAATCCGTAATGTCATTCCTGTAATTTACACTTGTTGGATCAGTCTTCACGGGACCTAATACTGGGACACGTTGCTGTTTGTGTAAAACCACCACAGTTCCAAGGATTGTACCAAATCAGGGATATGAAAAAAAAGTGGATACATAAAACTTTAAAGGGAACATGTCCCCAAAATGTATTTATTTATTTTTAAGAGAAAAAAAAATAAAAAATTAAAATTATATATTATATATATATATACACATATTTGAAAATATTTTGGGAAATATTTAAATAATTAGTTTACTTATAAAATATGAAAAATTAAACAACAACGTGTCATATTTCCCACTGTTGACCAGTAAAGTAAGCCAACATGAGGAATCTGGTGAAAACAAGCGACTTTTAAATTGACTGCTGCAAATTCGGCCTCTCGTCTACCTTCCTTGTGTGTCTGTGTGCAAAAGGAGAGGGGGGTAAAGGGATTTTGTAGTGTCATTTTGTTGGTGTCTGCACAGTTCTAAAGTACAGACTACGAGATGTTTCCTGTCAAATGTCTCTTCCCTACTACCAGATGTCTCTTACCCACTGTAATTCACAGCCAGATGTCTCTTGCCCACTCACACCCAGATGTCTCACTCTAAAAAAAAACTGCAGAATAGTGATTGTAGCTCTAGGAGGTGACTGGAGGATAAGACAGGAGTCTGATCAGACACTTATACCCTATCCTGTGGCAGGAGTTCCCCTTTAATTTGTGTATTTTAAAATGTATTCGTTATGTTTGCACTGGGGGCTGCCCTTTTCTAGAGCATTTGTGTAGTGTGTCACTTCACAACACCTACACAGATGCAGAAGGGGACTGTCTCAAAAGTAACATTACAGGCAAAAATGCCGTAGTCTGCAAGCCACGTCATAAGCAGAACACTGCTTATGTCAGACAATCGGGGGAGGCGGCCACAATGTTACTGAAGTCCAGAAGCCACTGCTGTGATGTAAAAAATTACAGGGCCATAAGCTCTTACAGGGTCTGACTGTAACAATCAGCTTTCCTAGGCTTCTGAATGTTCTGAAATATGCCAGTAATAAGCTCATGTGCCATTCAGGAGCCTAGGAAAGCTGTGTGTGACAGTGACGCTCTGTAGGCTACGGGTTATTACTGCAGGATTAGACATTTAACAGGAGGGTTGTGAGGCAGCTCTGGAGGTCTGTCCCTGCTGCTGGTGATAGGAACCCCCTCTCAATCTCCATGCACTGTACAGTAAGTGAGAGAGATGGGGGCCATGCATGGAGCTGAGCGGCAGACCTGACAGGTCACAGGGGTCCGCAAGGGAGAAGGAGGATAGGCGCTTCTGCCGCTCTAAACCTTATACAAATGTTCTCTTTTCCTGCCCAATGTCTAGAGTGACATGTGAAGAGACAAGGGCAAGATGAGAGGATCATACTGTGCAAAGTGTGTGACAGTGTGGTGTCCCCATCCACTGCTCTATGCCCGTTTTCCTGCTTAATTCCGCAGATTATCATTTGATATGCTGGCCACTGCTCATTATGGACTGGTGGCTGGCTCCCTTTCATTTTTACCTAACCTGTGTTATGCACAGGTGCAATAAGCAGTCAGTGCGTCACAGCTATTCCCTATAAGGCGCTCTCAGTCCTCACTTTCTTATGCCCTGTGCCTGCCATATAGCGTCTGTGTAGGTTTTGTGAAGTTACAAAGAGGCTATAGCAATTTTATTTACAAAAAAATAAAGTGACACATTCCCTTTAACCCATTAAGGACTCCCTTCCCTTTAAAAGATCAGAACCCTTTTAATTTTGCACCTGCTACGACCCATATGATGGCTTGTTTTGTGCCACCAATTCTACTTTGTAATCACATCAGTCATTTTACCCAAAAGTCTGCGGCGAAACAAAAAAAAAATATATATATATATATATATATATATATATATATATATATATATATATATATATATATATTTGTGGGACAAAATTGAAAAACAAATTTTAAAAAAAAAGCCATTTTTTAACTTGAGGGCTTCCGTTTCTACGCAGTGCATTTTTCGGTAAAAATGACACCTTTTCTTTATCCTGTAGGGCCATAGGATTAAAATGATACCCTACTTATATAGGTTTGATTTTGTCGCACTTCTGGAAAAAATCATAACTACATGCACTAAAATTAATACATTTAAAAATGTCATCTTCTGACCCCTATAACTCTTATTTTTCTGAATACAGGGATATATGAGGGCTCATTTTTTGCGGCGTGATTTGAAGTTTTTATCGGTACCTTTGTTTTGATCTGACTTTTTGATCGCTTTTTATTCATTTTTTTATGGTGTAACAAGTGACCAAAAATCTGCTATTTTGGATTTTGGAAGGGGGGGGGTGATTCAAACTTTTATTAAGGAAGGGGTTAAATACATTTTTCCCCACTTTTTTTTCCCCCATAGGGGACTATAACATTCAATACCTTGATTGCAGACACTGATCAATTCTATGCCACAGCATAGCATTGATCAGTGTTATAGGCGCTCCACTGCTCCAGCCTGGATCTCAGGCACGCAGTGGTCCCAATCAGCCGACTGAGCTGCCAGGAGTGCTTTATTTTTTCTTCTTAACAAATTTGATTGCCGTGTCTAAAGTGTTAATACCGGGCATCACAGCAATCGGTAATGTCCAGCATTAGATACTGGACCAGGCTAACTTTAGCCGCTGGGACGACCCGCGGCCGCAGGGCGTACAGGTACGCCCTGTGTCCTTAAGAGGTTATGCAAATTTGCCATTGAGGATTCTGGCACAGGACGGTAACATGCATCAAGTTATTGCCTATTTCTAGACCAGTCTTTGCAAAGACAATAAAAAAAATAGTCTATATGGCAATAAATATAATAATGAATTACACTTACCATCATTCACCCTGTGACAAAGATTACACTTCCACCTTCTCTGGTCAATAAAAGATACAAATGGATTGATGTAAGTTCTGCAACTCCTGCATCGTACAATTGTGCTTGGTGATATGGCGGGGATACGCTAAATAACACAAGCAAGAAAAGTAGTTAAACTTAAGCTATATTTGTAAAAGTCAACACATGACAAAACCTCTCTGGTTTTGCCAACAGCAACCAATCTCAAATTGCTCTAATAAAAAGCTGAGCTGTGATTGGTTGCTATGGGCAGATAAGATACTTTTTGATAAATCTGGGCTTCTGACATTTCCTATCATCACACAATCCTTACCGGCTTGCTTTTAAAAGGATGAAGTAGTAATCCAAGGGGGAGCTTTGCTTTGTTCAAGAGGGCTTGAGTCTGTGGAATATTTGTAAGCGTGCACCGAAAAAAACTACAGAAAAAGAGAGAACACAGCTTAATGCTTAAAATGTAATATTGAGTGTGTATATAAATAAAACGAATATGCAAAGCAGTTCCTTTACACCAATTTTTCAGGAAACATTCCCTAAACATCAGATTTTAGCTCCAGGTATGGAGTCTCAGAAACTGATTGGGATTTTATGCCAAGCCAGAATTCTTTCCAGAAGAAAAAAAAAAAAAAAAAAGAGGACCAATCTGCAGACAGAGCTGTTTTGGGGTTGTTTGTCAGTACAGAGCACGGGTGTACTGGCCAAGCTTGTGAGAGGCCTGTTGTCTAGGAAAAAGGGGTAAGTATTCTCCTGTCGGAAACACCATTGCAGGCGTGTGGAGCTTTAAAGGCCATTCTCCAGAATGGCCAGTGGAGTGCTAATGTCTTTTGAAGCTCCACATGGCTGGGCAGTATACCGGTTCATACCGAAATTTTTGTGCTGTACGATATGAATTTAAACCCATACCAAAATACTGGTTTGGCCCCTCCCCCACGTTTAGCCCCCCCCCCCCCCATTAAGCCCAGCACTGTCCCCATCAGGGTGCTGCTCACATGTCACCCGCATGCGCTGCCCTCTTTGTCCTGTTTGTTGCGGCCGCCGGTGTTGACACTCTATACCAGTGGTCTTCAACCTGCGGACCTCCAGATGTTGCAAAACTACAACTCCCAGCATGCCTGGACAGCCAACGGCTGTCTGGGCATGCTGGGAGTTGTAGTTTTGCAACATCTGGAGGTCTACAGGTTGGAGACCACTGGTCTATACTGTGCGGTATCCCTATGCCCGGGCTGCAAAAAATAAACAAAAACTTTAACTCACCTCCCGTTGGTCCGGTACCGGCCTCATTTGTTTCCTGGGGAAGGGAACATCGGACAGCTGTCAGCCTATAACCGGCCGCAGCGATGTTCCATCTTGGCCGGTGATAGGCTGAGCCCACTGTCATGTAAGAAGCCGGCTTCTTACATGACAGTGGGCTCCGCCTATCACCGGCCGAGGAGGAACATCGCTGCGGCCGGTGATAGGCTGACAGCTTTCCGACGTTCCCGTCCCCAGCGTAAGGCCGACGTAGGTGCGTTAAAGTTGATTTTGTTTACCTTTTGCAGCCCTGGCATAGGGATACGGCACAGTATAGAGTATAGAGCGCCGGCAGCCGCAACAAACAGGACAAGGAGGGCAGCACTTGCGGGTGATGTGAGTATTTACCCCGATGGGGATGTGGGCTGATAATGAATATTGGGGGGGGGACTAGGAAATACAGTTCTATACCGTGGAACCGCCAAAAAAGTTTAAAAAATACTGTGATACACACATTTGGTCATACCGCCCAGCCCTAGCTCCACACACCAATAATGGTGTCTCCACAAAGAAAATTCTTACCCCTTTTGCTTAGGCATCTGTACTGGGAAGGGGCAACAACCCCGAAACAGCGTTGTCTGAGTGCAAGTAATAAGACTGTAATGAGCAGCTCTCCCTAACTTTGGGGCTGAGTTATGGATTGTGTCACGGGTTGTCTGAAATTAACACATGGTATTACAGTAACATAAAAAAAGTGTCAGGCTGTACCAATTTTGGCACATTTATTATGGGCAATTTGCATTCGAATTCTGGCACAAATCTCCCCACATGAGTCAAACAGTGTATGCAGTGCATAAAAAAAAATAGAAAGAGAATCCCTGATGTGCATGTACATTCTGAAGACACCAAGGAAAACAGTTTACATGAAAACTATTTACAATTGTCTCTTGGGTCACAGCTTGGGGAGCCCGAGGTAACAACAGTACAGACAGAACTAAGCACAAACAATAGTTTTTATTTTTTTATTTCATCAAACCGGATACCTACTCTGGATTGCAGTTCAATTTTTTAAGGTCGGCATTGAGACTTGGGGCTGGAGGTGTCACAGCTGATACTGGAAGAAGGTTACGATCCTGAATGAGGTTTACAGGTCGTAGACTCTCTGGCTGCTGGGCCTGCTGTAGATTTAATCCCGCTAGTGAGGCAGGTAATTGATTCACGCCACCATAGTTCTAATACACATGAGAAAAAATACATTTAATTATTTTAAACAGAAGAAGATCACATGTATACACAATTTAACAATGTGAGTCATATGACAAATATACTGGCACATGATAAAAATAAGCACTAAAAAAAACAAAACAAAGAAAAACTATGTGGACACCTGAATTATCAAATCCATATCCACACTCAATGGTGATATGCTACACTACAACCGTTATTTAGTGTTGGGATCTCAGACTGGTCTGGTGTTCTAAAGTGTTTTCAGGGGCTTAGAGGAACTTCAGACAAAAGGAATGGAGGTGTGCCAAATGTCAAGTGAATAAGCACATTGCTGGCTGTGGAGGGGAAGTGAAACGGCAGCCCCCCCCCCCCCCCCCCCCCCCCCCCGGATATGCTGTGACGTGCTGCGGTCCCACATTCCCTGACAACTTTAGATCATCGGGATGAAAACCCAGTCCATAGTCTGTCAAATACCAATATTGTTTAGAGAGGCTTTTTTGGAACTTCAATGCCTTACCACTTTAAGCTAATGCCTGTAAGTAGATGTCATTACTGCATAATAATGGCACTTATATCTGAAATGTTTTGTTGAAAAGTATTAGTATTCTACTGATAATATTTATCTAGGAAGATTAAGAAAAATAAACAAAAAACAACAACTACTTGTCCAAGTGACTAAAACTGAGCACGATCTACTTCTCCCCCATAACAATCTACCTGTCCCAAAATAATAATAAATACACAAAATAATTTTAACAAAAACAGTATGTAAATAAGGTAGTTATGAGTTTTAGTTTTTGCACTTTTATTTTTCCTTTGAATTGAAAACAAAATAAACCAATTTTGCTAATTTGCGGGTTTTCTTTTTATACCATTCACCTTGTGGTCAAACTAATGTCATGTTATTTTGATACTTTAGGTCGGACTGATTACAGCAATACCAAATATGTTTGGTTTCTGTCATGTTTTACCAATTTAAATTATAATTTTTTTTTTTTAAAGTGCCATTTTCTGACCCCTATAACATTTTTATTTCAACATACAGGGCTCATTTTTTTTTGCATTATAATTTGCAGTTTGTATCAGTAGCAATTTGGTAATTATTGGACTTTTTGATTGCTTTTTACTATTTTTTTTTTCTGGGATAGGATGTTATAAAAGGAAAAAAAAAAAAAAAAAAAAACTATTCTGTGGTTTAGTATATTTTTTTTACAATAACTCTGTTGACCGTACGGGATAAATAATGTTATGATTTAATGGTTCGGCCAATTATGCACGTGCTATGAAAAATGGGGATGATGTGATCTCTTAGTATAGAAGGGGTTAATGTAGGTTTTTGAAACCTATCAAGATTCATGAATGCAGAGGCATCACCCCCCTGCTATTGCCCTGTAGGGGGACGATCCACCTCACTAGTCCACCAGGGATGGTTAAAAGGTTTCTTTAGACGCCACTGTAAGCTACAGTAATCAGCTGGGGGCCGCCAGGTATGGAGCAGGCTCGAGTAAGGAGCCCGCTCCAAACACCCAGAGCGCCACCAGGTTGTCAGTCCAGCTCTGCATGCCCAAAGCGGGGTTAAATGTAGGAGAAATTTCACCTGCCCGATTCCTGAAAATGCATGTCCCGGGCATCGGGCGATAGGATATAGACATCCCTGAAATTGCATTGCTATATGCATGTCACACCTTGTGGCTTTGAGAGCCTATTCACAATAGAGGGAGGGCAAGCAAACTGACTGGTTTTGGTAGGAAAGGCCACCTGCTGTAAATGGGTAGGTCCTTACTCCTCCACCATGACAAATGTCAGACTAAAGAGCATGCTGGATTTTAACATGCAAATACATAGTTCTCAAGGAGATCAGCTTCTGCCAAGCGTCTGGAAGAGGCTCAAACCCCTTTAACACACTGAAAACACCTGTATCAGCAACAAGCTGTGTATCCATGTTTCTAAGGAAGTAGGAGCAATAGATGTTGCCCAAACAAGCAGCAGACAGCCATCTAAACATGTAAGCACAGCTTTTCACTATTTCAGCCTATCAAGAAATGGTGTCAATATTATTAGCAATGCAGTAAAGATATTTACAGCAAAAATAAGGACAGTCTGTATGTATGTAAGTAAGTAAAACAACACAGGTTGACACATTAACAGAAAACATAATAAGTAACCAAAAAAAAAAATCACTATACTGTGTATAATAAGCTGGAGTCTGTGGGGGTCTGAACTCTGGGGCCCAAACAAAACTGCAAATAAAACTGAACCTGTTTCAAAACACTTGACATGTCAGTGAAAAATTCTGATTGGTTGGGGTCTCAGTGCTGAGCCCCCACTGATCAGGAGAAGGAGAGGGGAGAAGCCCCAACTCGTCAATCTCTGCACAGTAAGCTTGCAAAAAGCACTGCTGTGCATGGAAGAACTAGGACAAGGCTCAATCACTGCTGTGCATGGAAGAACTAGGACAAGGCTGAATCACTGCTGTGCATGGAAGAACTAGGACATGGCTGAATCACTGCTGTGCATGGAAGAACTGGGACAAGGCTGAATCACTGCTGTGCATGGAAGAACTGGGACAAGGCTGAATCACTGCTGTGCATGGAAGAACTGGGACAAGGCTGAATCACTGCTGTGCATGGAAGAACTGGGACAAGGCTGAATCACTGCTGTGCATGGAAGAACTGGGACAAGGCTGAATCACTGCTGTGCATGGAAGAACTGGGACAAGGCTGAATCACTGCTGTGCATGGAAGAACTGGGACATGGCTGAATCACTGCTGTGCATGGAAGAACTGGGACATGGCTGAATCACTGCTGTGCATGGAAGAACTGGGACATGGCTGAATCACTGCTGTGCATGGAAGAACTGGGACATGGCTAAATCACTGCTGTGCATGGAAGAACTGGGACAAGGCTGAATCACTGCTGTGCATGGAAGAACTGGGACAAGGCTGAATCACTGCTGTGCATGGAAGAACTGGGACATGGCTGAATCACTGCTGTGCATGGAAGAACTGGGACATGGCTGAATCACTACTGTGCATGGAAGAACTGGGACATGGCTGAATCACTGCTGTGCATGGAAGAACTGGGACAACGCTGAATCACTGCTGTGCATGGAAGAACTAGGACAAGGCTGAATCACTGCTGTGCATGGAAGAACTAGGACATGGCTGAATCACTGCTGTGCATGGAAGAACTGGGACAAGGCTGAATCACTGCTGTGCATGGAAGAACTGGGACAAGGCTGAATCACTGCTGTGCATGGAAGAACTGGGACAAGGCTGAATCACTGCTGTGCATGGAAGAACTAGGACAAGGCTGAATCACTGCTGTGCATGGAAGAACTAGGACAAGGCTGAATCACTGCTGTGCATGGAAGAACTGGGACAAGGCTGAATCACTGCTGTGCATGGAAGAACTGGGACAAGGCTGAATCACTGCTGTGCATGGAAGAACTGGGACATGGCTGAATCACTGCTGTGCATGGAAGAACTAGGACATGGCTGAATCACTGCTGTGCATGGAAGAACTGGGACATGGCTGAATCACTGCTGTGCATGGAAGAACTGGGACATGGCTGAATCACTGCTGTGCATGGAAGAACTGGGACATGGCTGAATCACTTCTGTGCATGGAAGAACTGGGACATGGCTGAATCACTGCTGTGCATGGAAGAACTGGGACATGGCTGAATCACTGCTGTGCATGGAAGAACTGGGACATGGCTGAATCACTGCTGTGCATGGAAGAACTAGGACAAGGCTGAATCACTGCTGTGCATGGAAGAACTGGGACAAGGCTGAATCACTGCTGTGCATGGAATAACTGGGACATGGCTGAATCACTGCTGTGACTACTCTATTTTTAATATAAGTGGGGGCTCGCAAGCACAGATCTCTATAGATCATAAAGTGATGGTATATCACTAGGATATGCTATCAGCTTATGAGATGAGAATGCATCTTTAACCCCTTAAGGACGCAGGACGTAAATGTACGTCCTGGTGAGGTGGTACTTAACGCACCAGGACGTACATTTACGTCCTAAGCATAACCGCGGGCATCGGAGCGATGCCCGTGTCATGCGCGGCTGATCCCGGCTGCTGATCGCAGCCAGGGACCCGCCGGCAATGGCCGACGCCCGCGATCTCGTGGGCGTCCGCCATTAACCCCTCAGATGCCGGGATCAATACAGATCCCGGCATCTGCGGGAGTTCGCGATTTAAATGAACGATCGGATCGCCCGCAGCGCTGCTGCGGGGATCCGATCATTCATAACGCCGCACGGAGGTCCCCTCTCCTTCCTCCGTGCGGCTCCCGGCGTCTCCTGCTCTGGTCTGTGATCGAGCAGACCAGAGCAGGAGATGGCCGATAATACTGATCTGTTCTATGTCCTATACATAGAACAGATCAGTATTAGCAATCATGGTGAATCAAAAGTGAAAAATCCCCTCCCCCAATAAAAAAGTAAAACGTCAGTTTTTTCCTATTTTACCCCCAAAAAGAGTAAAAAACATTTTTTTATAGACATATTTGGTATCGCCGCGTGCGTAAATGTCCGAACTATTAAAATAAAATGTTAATGATCCCGTACGGTGAACGGCGTGAACGAAAAAAAATAAAAAAAGTCCAAAATTCCTACTTTTTTAATACATTTTATTAAAAAAAAAAATTATAAAAAGTGTATTAAAAGTTTTTTATATGCAAATGTGGTATCAAAAAAAAGTACAGATCATGGCGCAAAAAATGAGCCCCCATACCGCCGCTTATACGGAAAAATAAAAAAGTTAGAGGTCATCAAAATAAAGGGATTATAAACGTACTAATTTGGTTAAAAAGTTTGTGATTTTTTTTAAGCGCAACAATAATATAAAAGTATATAATAATGGGTATCATTTTAATCGTATTGACCCTAAGAATAAAGAACACACGTCATTTTTACCATAAATTGTACGGCGTGAAAACAAAACCTTCCAAAATTAGCAAAATTGCGTTTTTCGTTTTAATTTCCCCACAAAAATAGTGTTTTTTGGTTGCGCCATACATTTTATGATATAATGAGTGATGTCATTACAAAGGACAACTGGTCACGCAAAAAATAAGCCCTCATACTAGTCTGTGGATGAAAATATAAAAGTTATGATTTTTAGAAGGCGAGGAGGAAAAAATGAAAACGTAAAAATTAAATTGTCTGAGTCCTTAAGGCCAAAATGGGCTGAGTCCTTAAGGGGTTAAGTAAAGAACAATCTACAGGACAGACTAATCCAATTCAACACAAATGCTTTTCTGTTAGGTAATATTGTAGTAGGTAAACACACTTGTATGATTTAATAACCTACTGAAATACAATTCTGTATGATATGACGGAGACAAATTGAAGCTTCTTAAGTAGCAGGCAGACATTGCTTATAGTTTAGCTGAGATTATCTGCATAATCCATAATACAAGAAACAAAACCACATGTCTCTGGACAATGTAATGACAGGCACACTAAGGAATAAGCTACTTTAGAAAAGACAGGTACTACATACTCATAACTCTACAAAAGGTTAAGTTATAATGAAGTTAATTATAATAGATGTTTAAAATGTCCTTACAGAAGCATACGGTGTATAATTTGGCTGATGAACAGGAGTATTTGACTGGGAGTTGTTGGGATTTGCTGTATTTTGATAACCTGGTTGGAGAGTTGGGTATCCATGACCAAATGGTTTGGACAGCCTAGATACATGAGAAGCAGCACTGACGGATGCCTGAATACTTGATGCTGCAGGTGTCTCTAGAAATGTGTAGAAAATAGAACGACAGTTAGTAACAAAAAAGATGTAAATAAAATGTTGCTAGTAAGTCTTTGTAATCCATGACTTGTTGTGTATCACCTGTGTATCCTCCGCCTTCCAACACATCGTAATTTCTTGGATCAGATGATGCACTGCTGGTCGTGGAAGAACTTTCAACTCCTTCAATAAAAAGCAAACCATAGAAACACACACATAAGAATCATTTGTTTCATATAATGAGAGTAGCAAACCACATCACAACTGATCACCGTTTTATCTTAACTAAAAGGGTTTCTGTTGGTGAAACAAAAATTTTTTATTTAGACCAGAACTTTCATTGAAAGCTTTATGGTGGCGTCATGTGCATTGGTCACATGATGCTGTAACTGTATTTGTTGCCAATAATGCACTTGCAGTGAGACACATCGGAGTAGTGGCAGTGCTGGATGCGTGGATCACAGGTAAACCGATGGGTGAGCAATTTAATTTTTTTTATTCTTTCAGCACAGACAAATCCTGTATGAATTTTCAAACTACTGGAGAATACATTTAAAGAGGACCAAAAAATATATGATTGCCTTATTAAATAGCTTAGGGTGCTCTGATCAAATATTTTTTACTGTTTTTTGAAAAGCTCTTCCGTTCTTGAGATATGAGGGTTTATAGTTTGACTGACAATTTGGAGTTACACACTACATTAGCCCCTGTTTATGCAGTGGAGGTGCCTCCATTGCACAAAGGAGATTAATTAACATATTAACAACAGGGGCTTATGTAGCATGTCTCTCTGGAACCGGGCGAGTAATACATCATTTTAATCCGGTTCACCCACACTATAACACTGCGTAATGGGTACAGTGTAGGTGTTGTACCTGTCAGTTTTCCTTTTAAAGAGGACATGTGGCCAACCTTAAAAACGAGGTTGCATTATTGCATCGCTGCCCTGATCACACACTTTTTTTGGTTTCTTGATGCCCCCTTTAATTCCTGAGATATGAGAGTTTATAGTTTGACTGAATTTAGGGAATCAGTCAGATGGGCGTGACTGATAATGAGTGTAAATATCAGGTGGTAGGCGGGATAGTCAGGGTGTGTGTATTCAGCATACATACACCTTACTGCACAACATTTACACCCCCTGACTGTATAATCAGGGGTTGGCCACAGGTCCTCTTTAGGGTAGGGTCACACGTAACCGATCCGCAGTGAATCTTACGCTGAGGATCCGCCGGTGACCTGACCCATTTTGGGCCTCCAGCTGTTTCCACCCCCGTTCCCCTACCTCGCTCTGCCCCTGGCCTGCTCGCAGCAGCTATCCGCCGCTACAAGCATCCACACAGGGGACCTGTGAGTCGCCGAGTCCACTCAGACATCGCGGCTGCTCCCCCATGTCAGAGTGCATTTGCCGACTCGCAGGCCCTGTGTGGCTGCTCATAGTGGCGGATTGCCACGGCAAGCAGGCCCGGGGCAGAGCGAGGTGGGGGAACAGGGGGTGGCAACAGCTGGAGGCACAAATCGGGTTTGGTCACCAGCGGATCTGCAGCAAAAAATACGCTGCGGATGCGTTACATGTGACCCTACCCTAAAAGGGAAACTGACCACTAGAGCACCTGAATTGAACCCATTACACAGTGTTATAGTGCGGGTGAACAGGATTAAAATTATGTATTATTCACGCCGTCCTGGAGAGACATGCTACATTAGCCCCTGTTACTAATATATTAATGAACCTCCTTTATGCAATGGAGGCACCTCCATTGTGCAAAGAGGGTTAATCATTTTAATCTGGTTCACCTGCACTATAACCTATAACTATATAGCCTGTAACAACTAACTGTTAATTGCTTTTTTTTTTAGGGCCATACTTACTCTCATATTTATTAAACTATGTTTGTTTGTAAAGATACCATGGTATTAATAAGCATCTAACATTATAAAACTAAGTTGCAACAAATGTTGTATATGATGCAACCCTGAGAGTGTATGACACAGCAGCCAAAAAGACCAACTCGGCCCTGTGCTGTGTACTTCATGTCTTGATGTTTAATTTCAAACAAAGCAATTCTAGGGTCACCTCTTGCTGCAAAGAAGAGTGCTATTTCATTCATACAGGTATAAGTAGAACTGCTTTAATGGTATATAGAAACCTTACCTATATTATGGAGCACACATTTCACTTTAAAGAGAGAAACCGACAGCCAGTTCACCGGCACTAAACCCAATACACAGGGTTATAGTTCACGTGAACCGGATAAATATAAGAAGTAACTTACCCAGATCCATGGTCCTGTTCCAGAGATAGACCCATTGGCCCTGATTTACTATTGTAAATCCTACATGTTTTCGGGTTGTGCAGCAGATTCTGGCGCATTGCGCCAGAAATTCTGTCTGCACCAGAAATGAAAAACCCGACCAACTCTCCATTTTACTAAGAAAACCCAAAAAAGAGGCGTGTCCGTTGTGGAAATGAGTATTCAAAAGGTGGCAGGCATATCAGAGCAGAGAGAATGGAAGTAGGGACCAGGGGTGTGGAAATTAAAAAAATACAACAACACTTGTCCAAGGGACTAAAGCGGAACACAATCTACTTGTCCCTCAAGAAAATCCACTTGTCCTGGTAGATAAAATAATTTCATCCAAAATACGTAAATAAGGTCTATTAGTTTCTGCACTTTCATTTTTTCCTCCTCGTCCTATAATAGCCATAACTCTTATTTTTCTATCTACAGACCCATATGAGGCTTGTTTTTTGCAGGGCCAAGTATACTTTGTAATGACACTTTCATTTTTCCATAACTTATGCTCTGAAAAAAAAAAAATTATTTGTGAGGTGAAATTGAAAAAAAATTATTTGTGAGGTGAAATTGAAAAAAATTTTGGGGTTCTTTTTTTCCCCATCCACCTTGTGATTAAACTAACATATTTTTTTTTAGTAACCGTCATGTTTTAACTAATAAAAAAAAAAAAATTATATATTTTTTTTATTTTTTTAAACAAATTCCTGACCCCTATAAACATTTTTATTTTTCGGCATACTGGACTGTATGAGGGCTAATTTTTTGGGCCGTAATCTGCTGTTTGTATCAGTACCATTTTGGTATTGATCGGACTTTTTGAACACTTTCTTCATTTTTTTTCTGGGATATGATGTAATAAACATAAGAAACAATTCAGTGATTTTATTTTTTATTTTTTTTTACGTTAACGCCATTTAACGTACGGTAAACAAAATGTTATTTAATAGTTCGCACAATTATGCAAGCGCCAATACCAAATAGGTTTATTTTTATTATGTTTACATGTTTTTATATGGAAAGGGGGGGGGTGATATGAACTTTTAATATGGAAAGGGTTTCCTTTTTTAAATACACTTTTTAGGAGGAATCATTTAGATTCCTCGAACAGATCAATGCAGTTCTATTGAACTCCACTGATCTGTGTTCATTTGGTTGAGCCTGCTCAAGGCAGGCTCAATCAAATGCAGATCTATGAGGGCAGCCATGAATGCAAAGGTAAGCCCTCCAGCTACTTCCACAGGCGATCGTGCTGCAGAGGGGGTGGGGCTATACCCCCCACTAGACCACCAATGATGGTTAAAAGATCCCTGTCAACATTGACCGCGTTGATCTAAAGGGTTAATAGCCGGCCGTGGCGATCGCCGCATGTCAAGCTATTAGCGGCAGGCTCCAGCTACTGAAATCAGCCGGAGCCGCCGAGTATGGAGCGGGCTCGAGTCAGGAGCCCACTCCATACAACCTGACTGCCCCTCACTCCGGAATTATAAAAAAAAAAAAAAAAAAGAAGAAAAAAATAAATAAAAATCGGTCAGACCCTGCTTGCCCGATACAGGGCTAAAGTCCTGGGCATCGGGCGATAGGATTTCCACATCCCTGAGGGAAAGAGTATGCCGGGTCCTGCCTTCACTGCGCCAAGCAGACGATAAAAATTTTAGCAATGCTCGCAAGTAACAGGTCTATCTCCGGAACAAGACGACGGATCTGGGTAAGAGATATCTCATCTTAGTGTTTTATTATTATCATTACTGAAAACGATGAAGTGCTAAACAATGCAAGATATGTGGGTGCTATAGAAAATAAGAATATCCCTATAATGACTAGGTAGATGCTATTTACACCTTATTATACAGCTTAAAACTGAAATTTGAGTCAATATTTGTCACTTCTAATAGACAGCATTAATTAAATAGAGAAAACGCTAACATATACACATATAGGATCCTCATATAGACTTTTCCAAGCAGTATACTATGTAATAAACCTGATAGAGATAGCCACCTCCAGAACAGATCAACCAACAAGGTGACTTTCCACAGTCTTAGCTGATGTAAAATTATGACAAGTGACGGTAAAAAATGTAACAAAAATAACAGGTATGTACAAATATAATGGCGTCTATATCAATTATTGTTAAACTGTCCATATAAATCCTCAGCACACACCCAGAAGAAAAAGGGAGGAAAAAAAGGAACACTGCAAACAGCTTCTAAGTTAATGTGCATGAGAAAAGCATCATGTAACGGACATGCTTATATTCAATGCATGATTCACATTTTATGTTCCTATCTTGCGCTAAAATAAAAGTAACCCCCCCCCTAAATAAATTCTCAATAATAACAGAGTGATAACGGAATGTTACATTTTTTTTGCAAGTTTACTTAAAATGAAAAACTAGAATTTCGCATGGACATAAGTATTTAGACAGTTAGCTATGACAATTTAGCTCTGGGGGCCTCCCATTTCTCTTGGTCAATCAAGGTGTAGAAATATCTCCAAGATTGAGTCCCCTGTGGTAAATTAAGCTGCTGAACAGGATTTGGAAAGCTATAGGGGAACATTTATCAAAACATGTGCAGAGCGAAAAGTTATCAGTTGCCCATAGCAACCAGTGGCCTTTTTAACCTCTTAACGACGAGCGCCGTAAATGTACGTCCTGGTGATGCGGTACTTAGCGCACCAGGACGTACATTTACGTCCTAAGCATAACCGCGGGCATCGGAGCGATGTCCGGATCATGCGCGGCAGGTCACGCCTGTCGATCGCAGCCAGGGACCCGCCAGTAATCAATGCCGTGATCAATACCGATCACGGCATCTGCAGAATCGTGGTTACTTAATTGGATGATCGGATCGCCCGCAGCGCTGCCGCGGTGATCCGATCATCCAGCACGACAGCCGGAGGTCCCCTCACCTGCCTCCGCTGTCTTCTGGGAGTCTTCTGCTCTGATCTACCTTCCTGCAGACCAGAAGATCACCGATAACCCTGATCAGTGCTATGTCCTATACATAGCACTGAACAGAATTAGCAATCGAATGATTGCTTTAAATCAGAGGTCCTCAAACTACGTTTTCGGGACGTTTGAGATGTTTTCGGGACACAGGGATGCGCTCTCGGAGACCCCGCTTTTACTTTAAAAAACGCAGGGGCCGCCGGGAAGGTGGCGCACACAGCGACGTCACTGACGCCGTGCGTGCGCCCATAGCAATGGAGCGCGGAGGAGCGGGGCAGCGACGAGGACGTGTGCTGGCCAGCTAGGTAAGTGTTACCAGCGGCACATCAGCTTCGGTGCTCCGACCACCGCTCCTTCAGTCCCGGGACTTACTGCTATGTCCGGACTGGAGGAGCGGTGGTCGGAGCACTGAAGTGGGGCAGAACACAGGCATACAGCCTCCAGCCATACACTGTATGGATGAAGGCTGCACCTAATGTGGGGGAACATTATGCTGCACCTAATGTGGGGGAACAAAAAAAAATGAAAATGGCCCACATGGGCTGCGTCCTTAAGGGGTTAAGAAATTAAAGAAGCAATCCGATTGGTTGATATGGGCAACTGCTCAACTTTTCCTCTGAACAGGTTTTAATAAATTTCCCCCAATATGTGACCCTAGGATCATATTCACATAACAGATTTTCTTTTAGTTTTTTAGCGACTGGAACAGGCAGACTGATCATGGTTGAGGGGAAGCTGAAAGTACAGAGAAATTCTTAAATGGTTACTGGCATTGACATTATTTTTTGCACATGATACAGCAGGTAAAATAAATAAGATTTTTAATTTACTCCCTGTAAAACAAATATGTCTTTTTAGGTCACTTTCATGGCCTTATAAATCTGGCCACTAGGGGTCTCCCTTCTAGTCAAGACTGCAATAGGCTGGCCATAGGCTCTCTCTGTTTCATACACAGGCAGAGAGCGAGTGCTATTCACTGCTTAGGCCAGATTGCACTTCCTGGGTTTGGTCTCCTGCAAGCCCAGCAAGAGACCAAAGTCTGTGCTTTTGAGCAGATGGAATGTGGTCTGGACCAGAAGGGAGACCCCTAGTGTCCAGATTTATAAGGTCATGAAAGTGACTTAAAAAGACTTTTCAGATTTTAAAAATGAAAGAAGCAATCTGATTGGTTGCTATGGGCAACTGGTCAACTTTTTGTCTGCGCAGGTTTTGATAAATCTCCTTCATGACCCTAAACACGCAACTAAAACAGCACAGGAGACAACTCCGTGAATGCCCTCAAATGGCCCAGCTAGAATATTTTTGGAGAGACCTGAAAATCCCTCCAATTCCAGGTTCCAGGTGGGCAAACCTGTGGCATCATTCCCAAGAAAACTGGAGGCTGCCAAAGGTGCTTCAACTAAGTACAGAGTAAAGGGTCTGAATACTTCTGTCACTGCAATATTTTAGATTTCCTATTCAACAAATTAGCAAAGATTTCTAACATTCTGTTCACGCTGTCATTATAGGGTGCCGGGTGCAGAATGTTGGGAGAAACACCAATTGTTTATTTTAGCACAAGGCAGCCACATAGAATGTGAAAAAGGGAAAGGTCCTGAAGACTTTCGAATGCATTGTATAAAGTTATGGACTACGTCATCCATGCCTGCAATTCTAAATTCTCTTAGGCTTCTGAAAGGTGAATCTTTCAAGTTAAGCTGTTTTAATACCCAGAAACGGCAGGTTGGTTTTCCTGGCACATTGGATTCCATCTTCGGCAAGGTAATGGGGGAGGGGCTTCTACTCAACTACAGCGGTTCATACGTAAAGAAAGTTTTGCATTGGTGGATTGAAACAAATATCAGTTTAAGTTTACACCATGCTCGCTATGGGTAGCCTGTTTGCACCATCATGCCAATGTCAAGTAGAATAAATAACATACAATAACCAACATATGCCCATAAGGGTGGGCTCACACCACGTTTTTGCAATACAGTTTCCGTATACGTGTTCAATTTGAAAACAGTATGGAACCGTATGCATTGACTCTCCATTGAAAATCGTATGCATTGACTCTCCATAGAAAACCGTATGCATTGACTCTCCATAGAAAACCGTATGCATTGACTCTCCATAGAAAACCGTATGCATTGACTCTCCATAGAAAACCGTATGCATTGACTCTCCATAGAAAACCGTATGCATTGACTCTCCATAGAAAACCGTATGCATTGACTCTCCATAGAAAACCGTATGCATTGACTCTCCATAGAAAACCGTATGCATTGACTGTCCATAGAAAACCGTATGCATTGACTCTCCATAGAAAACCGTATGCATTGACTCTCCATAGAAAACCGTATGCATTGACTCTCCATAGAAAACCGTATGCATTGACTGTCCATAGAAAACCGTATGCATTGACTGTCCATTGAAAACCGTATGCCAAAAGATGCATCAGGTTGTGTCCGTTTTGAGTCTTGCACGGTTTTTAGTCCGGGTAAAAAACCGTATTGAAACGTATATTTAATTTATTTTTTTTAACATGGGAGTCCATTGGAACCGTACAGAACCGTACTTGCGTACGGTTCCATACGGTTTTTGACTTTGCACAGTGGTATTCTTGGAATTTCAATCGAACAAGTAAAACTTTATTCATAATGGAATGAAAAGTTAAAAACTAATTTTTTTCTCTTAAAAACAGATGCAACCGGATATCATTTTTAAAACTGTTTATAAAATTTGTACACACGTTTTGATACAGTTTAGAGGAATCCATTTTTCATCAAAAACCTGATACAGAAACTGTATTGCAAAAACGTGATGTGAACCCAGCCTAAGACTGCCCTTAAAGCCACAAAATTTTGCAGCACGTCAGACACAACCATGACAAAGAAGGGATGGTGGTGTTAATGATTGGGATTGTAAAAAGCTAAAGCAGACCTGCTTCCTCATCATCCTCCTCCTCTTCCTCATCATCTGAGCTGGATGACAAGGGAGTCGGTGCAAAGTTAGCTTGATTATTGGCATATCCAGCATACTGCATGCCTGTAAATCATAGAAAGCACAAGAAAAGGTCAGACAGACAAGAAATCCACCACACTCTGTAAAGGACAGAAGGCTCACACAGACAAGTTTTACATAGCATTCAAAACCATGCTGTAGTGTCAGAGGTTTTCCAAAGGCCTATAGGTGAAAGTTCCTTACAAGAAATCAGTAAATAATAACTATAAAGAGTTTGAAGCAAGAAAACCAAATCTGGTTCCCGGATTAGAATTTATACATTAACATTATATCAGTTTCTCAAAGTACCCCTCTTTGGCTGTGTGACATTTCAGCTCATCCCCACTGACTCGAATGGAGGCCAGATGCAGCCAATGGACAAGAGTAGAGCGTTTCTTCCCCCCTAGTCTGAAACCATGCCTTTTTAAAGAATTACTGTCATTTATATAAACTTTTGACAAGAGTTTAAGCTCTGAGACCCTCTATGACTATTCGTTTGAAGCACGTGAAGGGATGACCATGGTGTGATGCACGCTACCATGCACTTCACATGGATATAACTCATGATCACTGTTCTGAGACCCTGTGCGATCTAAACTTTTGACATGTCAAAAAATAAAAAAATTAAAAAAAGTTTATATAAATGACAGTCATGCTTTAAGATTAAAGTCCAATAAACCAGGAGCAATTCATGCTTGCAGGTGGTCACAGTTAGTAAAACATATCAAAAGGTTACAGGTCACCAGTTAAAGGGGCACTGCTCAGCGTTTGGAACCAACTGTTCTAAATGCTGGAGCCAGGAGCTTGTGATGTCATAGCCCCACCCCCTCATGACATCACGTCCCGCCCCTCAATGAAAGTCTACGGGAGGGGGCGTGACATCACACCACCTCCCATAGACTTGCTTTGTGGGGGCGGGGTGTGACATCATGAGGGGGCTGGGCTATGAGGTCACAAGCTTCCGGCGCCGGCTCCAGCGTTTGGAGCCGGTGCTGGAGTATTCCCTTTAAGGATGCTAAGTAAAAGCTCATACAGGATTTCGCTATTGAGGACTCAGGGCAACCATTTATCACACTGTAATTTATGCTTATTTGTGGCCAGCTGCAGGATCACTTGGGGGGGGGGGGGGGGTGTTGAGAGCTTATAAGAACTATTATCACTGGCAGCTGATGACCATAAACATTCTAGACATGTCAAAGATTTAGATCGCACCGGGTCAGCCACCCGATCTGACTTTCATTCATAGCTCAGTGCAGTGAAATGGCCGCATGTGATTGGCAGCCAGGGAGTGAAGAACGCACTGCTGTGCATGTCAGCTGACTCTTACTCACAAAGGAGGTCTTAGAACTGAAACCTCGTGCGCTCTAAACTCTTGACATGTCTGGGTGACAGTCAAAGTTTTTACAAATTACACTAATTCTTTAAAGATTACTAGTCACAAGCATGTAAACATACAGTAGAGTTAATATAGAGTAACAAATACATGCACCTCTTATGAACATACAGGAAACTAGTCAGCATTCACAGAAAGAAGGACCTGTCGTACTTGTACGAGTTCCCATAATTATGGCTATAAATACTTATAAATAAAAAGAAGTGCGCATTTTTGGACCATTTGCATGCTGGACCAAACAGTACCAGCAAGAGAAGAGTGGTGAGAGAGACCCAGAGCGACAATAGAGACGGCAGAGAAGGGGCTATACAAAAAAAATGTCCCTAGGAGACCCTGATACTGTTTTCATTTAATTCTGTCCTAAGATAGATTCTGGAGGAAATTATTTCTGCTGTAATACCACTCATACAAGTCCCATTCACTCCTAGGGGATTCTTCTGCTGAATTCCACCCAAAGAATAAACATGTTCATTCTTTAGGTGGATGTCTATTCCGCTGGCTGAATTCAGCAGTGTGCACAGAGCAGAAGAATCCCATTGAAGACAACATCAGATTTCAGCTTGCAACAGTGTCCCATTGTTTTCTATGGGATTCTGCTGCTCTGTGCATACAGATGGCACAGCCCACGCGGTCCTACCGCTGATAATGGTGGCGGCACCTGCTGCAAGCAGAATTCAACTGGGTGAATACCGTGTATTGTATTAGTGGTCCCTTTGTCATACCTAAAAAATGTAATAAAATGATGATCTTACCTTGTTGTACTGTTGGTTGAGGCATATGTGCAGCAGCTAGCAGAGACGCAGATCCCGATGACTGGTGTCCAGAAGGTGGATAGGTTACCATTGAGTTAGGAGCAGATACTGAAACACTAGGTTGTCCCATATTGGATGCCTGTCCTGCTACAGCAAATGCAGGAGACACTGAGAAAAAAAGAAAATAAATAGGTTACAGTAGTGTTCCACCCTGAATATACCATATATGTACACTGTCTCCACAGAAAAAAACTCATTGTAAAATAAGATTTCCATTTTGACCCCGCTTTTCTTTATACACTGTAGCATTTATGTCATGTTCTTCCCATGCAATTTTTATATGCTGTTTGCAGTGCAAACTATACAGTGGTCCCTCAAGTTACAATATTAATTGGTTCCAGGACGACCATTGTATGTTGAGACCATCACTCTACGGAAACCTGGTAATTGGTTCTAAAGGCTCATAATGTCATCCAAAAATAGGAAAAAGTGAGGATTAAAGAAAAATAAGTAGATCACTAATATAGATAAATCACGTTCTTACATATAAAAGTAAGAAAGATCTGCTGGGAGCTGTAAATCACTGTCTATGTCAGTGTTTCCCAAGCAGGGAGCCTCCAGCTGTTGCAAAACTACAACTCCCAGCATCCCCGGACAGCCAACTGCTGGGAGTTGTAGTTTTGCAACAGCTGGGGCCACCCTGCTTGGGAAACACTGGTCTATGTAGAGGACAGGAGCTTCTTCAGGGTCCTGTACAGTACACAGTGTACTAAAAAGTAATGGAGTCACCCTCACCTGGTGTCCAAAGGAGCAGCTAACCCTGGTACAGGTAAAGTGTAGAGAACATGTAATACCTCCCTGTACTGTAGGGGGCGCTACTAGACACTCAGTGCATACGCTTCAGTAATACAGGGGTTTTACCAGTGAATGCCCATTCTGATTGGTCGGTTCTTCCGGCCATTGACAGGTATCACAGATCTGGACTGTCTGTACATTGTATGTTGAGTCAGGTTTCAACTTACGATGCTCCAGAAAAGACCATTGTATGTTGAAACTATTATATGCTGAGACCATTGTAAGTTGAGGAATCACTGTACTAGACTCAATAATAAATAAAATTAATTAACAATGTAAGTATAGTAGAAGATGGCACTCACCAATGGATACTTTTACATGCTTTTATACCACAGTCTTCATTGAAATTCAGGGGTTCAGGATGGCGCGTTCACCAATAGGAGCGACAATTGTTTTCCGCAATATGCACTTCCCCTGGCTCACCTGAAGGCACCTCCTTATTCCAACAATGATAGTGGTGTAAAAGAATGTAAAAGTATTCAGTGGCGAGTGCTGTCTTCTACTACACTTCTGTTGTTGGATATACTGGATGTCTAAATCTTAGGATAGAGCACCCCATATCATTCATGCAACCTGCATCGTCTACCTACCTGCTGAACACATCCCTATCCAAAAGGCTATAATGCTTACAGTGGCAGCCAGCAATCTCTGTAAACTACAGTAAGGCTAAGTTCACACAGCTGTTTGTTTTCGTCCCGATATTCACCCGTTCAAGTAAAATAACGGAACATGAAAAAAACGGGTTACCAACGGGTGCAAACGGAATGCAAACTGGTCTAGTAACCCGTTTTTTTAATTTTTTTAACGGTTCAAAACTCCTATATTATATCCGTTTGCACCCGTTTTAATGCGTTAATCCTTTAATCCGTTAATTTCTGGTTCATGCCACCTCTTCTGAGCATGCTCAGAAGAAAATGGAGGTGAAAAACGGATTGACATTAACGGGGACAAATGTGTACATTAAAGGGTAACCCGTTTGTAACCCGTTTCCCATTGACTTCAATGTTCAATTTAAAAGACCCTTTTTCACCCCTTATTTTTGACGGGCAAAAAAAATAAATAAATAAAAAAATAAGTGCATGGAACGTCTTTTGGCTGTCAAAAATAACGGGTCAGAAACATAACGGCTGCAAACGGGTGATAAAAGGACTGTAAAAAAAATCCCATTGAGATCAATGGGATCCGTTTACAGCCCTTTGCAAACGGGTTGCATAACGGGCATTTTTTGACAGGAGCAGGCGGCTGTGTGAACGAGCCCTTAAAAAAAAAAAAAGAAAAAAACCATAGTAAATACCTTTAACCACTACACACAAATGTGAATAAAGCCATACTTGCTATTCTAAATCCTTATCTTGCAGAAGACCAAGGGGTTGGTCAAGGATAAAAGTTAACCATAGACGCTCAATCCCATTTTGGACTTGCGAAGTGCTGTAATTCCCTAACCCTGATCCACTTCTGTTCATTTACAAGCTGTAATCCAATGTAGATTGCACAGCAAAGACTCAAAGAAACAGACACTGGTTCAGCAGCTAATGCCTGTGATCCACACAACATCTGTCACCTAAGAATTGCTTGTAGGCATCCGGCCAGAATCAGTAGAAAACACTCTGCGCTGTAAACACAATACAGTAAGATGCCAAATACAATAACTAAGGCAAATACCCCTGACCACTATTATACGGTTAAACTACATCAAGACTAGACAATTCCCAGAAGCCTGGTAGTCTATGTGTCTGTATTAAAAGGGGTATTCCAGGCAAAAACTTTTTTTTTTTTTTATATATAAACTGGCTCCAGAAAGTTAAACAGATTTGTAAATTACTTCTATTAAAAAATCTTAATCCTTTCAATAATTATCAGCTGCTGAAGTTGAGTTGTTGTTTTCTGTCTGGCAACAGTGCTCTCTGCTGACACCTCTGCTTGTCTCGGGTACTGCACAGAGTAGAAGAGGTTTGCTATGGGGATTTGCTTCTACTCTGGACAGTTCCCGAGACAGGTGTCATCAGAGAGCACTTAGACAGAAAAGAACAACTCAACTTAAGCAGCTCATAAGTACTGAAAGGATTAACATTTTTTACTAGAAGTAATTTACAACTCTGTTTAACTTTCTGGAGCCAGTTGATATATAAAAAAGTTTTTTCCTGGATAACCCCTTTAAGTGCTGGGTAAAATGCAGGTTAGGATTCTAGAAAACCATTATTGGCGTAATACTGCTGCATGTAAAGGAGGAATCAGATGCTTCTATTTACTCACAGGCAACTTCTATTAGTATTAGATCATGTTACAAAGGACACAGTGGGAAAAATATGCAAGGACACACTTTAACCCCTTAAAGGAGTTCTGTAGTGAAACATAAGTTATAGATCACAGAGGGTCCGACCGCTGGGACCCCCGGCGATCTCCTGAACGGGGAGCGTGCTGACGGCCGTGGCTTCCCGTGGGGCTTGGAACGGCTGCTTCCGGACGGATAGGAGATAAGTTATGTTCCACTGCACTACTCCTTTAAGGACACAGCCCATATTGGAGCCCCATATAAGGACTTGGGTCTTTTGTAATGAGATCTTTCATTTTACTGTAAAATGTGAAACACAACAAAAACAACATCTGAAGGGGAAAAAAAACCTACAATTTTAAAAACTTCAGTGTGTGCGAGTGTGTGTGTGTGTGTGTGTGTGTGTGTGTTTTTATGTAGTGTACTTTACGCTAAAACTGCCATGTTCTCTTGGATAAAGTCCAGTAAGTGAGGGGAGACTAGCACTCCTGTGTGCTCACGTCTGTCATGTCAGACACTGCTGCATGAAAAAACAAAGAGGGGGGAGTTACAGAGCAGCCTGCAGTGATTGGATGAAGAGACCCGGCACAGCACAGCAGACTCAGGCAGAGAGGGAATGCATGGTGAGTTAGGACACACCCTCCAGAGCACAGGATTAAAAAATAAATAAATAAATAAAAAATAATAATAAAAAATAAATAAAATTAAAAAACAAGTGAGCAACAAAGAAATGTTTTTATTTTTATTTATTTATTTTTTTTGGTCTGGCTATTTATACACCTCTCAGGACTGGTTCTTTATCTTTTTACTTTTTTCGTACGTCCTCCCTCCGACATGAAACCTCCTTTATGTTGAAATAGTAAGAAGATTTTGGTAGCTGCCAAGTAGAGATGAGGGAACTTACAGTACATTCGATTAGTCACAAACTTCTCGGCTCGGCAGTTGCTGACTTATCCTGCATAAGGACTGTATCCACCTTTTCCAGCCCAACGTAGCACCTGAAAGTTGAACTAATTTATGCAGGATAAGTCAGCAACTGCCGAGCCGAGAAGTTCGTGATGAATCAAATTTACTGTAAGTTCGCTCATCTCTACTGGCAAGTATCCTAGACTAAAACAGCTCTTACAGTCTTGCAGTGCCTATTTCTGGAGAGTAGTAAAATTGCAGGTTATGGATACTAGATTTATAGGGACAGAACGTTAATCCAAGGATTTATTCTCATTGCTATATTTGGAGTCAGGAAGGAATTTTTCCATCTGGTAGAGGGCAATTGGAATCCGCTTCATAAGGGTTTTTGCCTTCTTCTGGATATACACAGTAGGGGCACAATAGGGATATAGGTTGAACATAATGGACTGGTCTTTTTTCAACTTTATGAACTATGTATCTTTGTGTTATGTACCATCTAATTTATCCAGATGACATCTATTTTTCTTTAGGGGCATTCTCCAGGAGGGCAATATGCACAATATAAGGTGGTCATGCCCAGTTATAACCATTTTATGGTTGAGTGTATGGGCATTTTTATTTATTTTACAGAGGTTAAAGGGTATACATGCCCGTCTCATCCATCAAATTGTCTTTTTCGAGAATGGTCATGATGTATGCCCACCCAATCTTTAGAGTAATAACTAGCTGAGTACCCGGTGTTGCCCGATTTTCCTTCCTAATCCTTTTTGAGGAGGAAAATAAACAAAGGAGGAAGCTTTTGACTTCATATCCCATCTCATATATTGTTGTCCCATCCCGACCCGTAATATGTGTACCAGGTAATGAAATAGCTCCAGCCTAACGGAAATTATATGGGAACATACATTTCCCCATTGATTTGCATGGGACTTTAAAAAAAAAAATAAATAAATAAACTGACCCTCACATATGGGGGTAGTTAAGGGTTAAATTAACTATCCTTTATTTTAAGTGGACATATAAGTAACATGTGACCAAGTATTATCGAAATATCTTCAGCCGTTTGGAAGTTATGCAATAACATATTTCCCATTGACTTGCATGGGACTTTAAACATAAGCCCCGCCCCTGGCAAATGGGGGTGAGTAAGGGTTAAATTACCTATCCTATGTTTGTTGTTGACATATAAGTAACATGTGTGCCAAGTTTCATGTTAATATCTTTAGCCGTTTGAAAGTTTGTGGAACATACATACACACACACACACACACACACACACGTTGAGATAAAATAAATTATATATATATATATATATATATCAATAAATAAATATATAAATAATATATCAAAAGGACATGTCCGGTGCTCACTTTTCTTATTGTATCCGTTCCGGGCTGCAAAAAAAAAAAAAAAAAAAATGTAATTAAATTAAATTAGCTTTCTCTTACCTGCCTACGCTCCCCCGGTACAGGCGTTCGGTCCCCCGGGCTGTATTCTTCTTACTTTCTGTTAGCACGGCACGTCACATGGAGTTTCAGCCTATCACTGGCCGAGGTGGGACATCACTGCGGCCGGTGATAGGTTGAAGCTCCGTGTGACGTGCCGGGCTAACAGGAAGTAAGAAGAATACAGCCCGGGGACCGAACACCTGTACCGAAGCACCGGGGGAGCCTGGGCAGGTAAGAGAAAAATTTGTTTTCTTTTATTTTTCAGCCCGGAACGGATAAAATAAGTAAAGTGAGCACCGGACATCTCCTTTAAGGTTTTTAGCTACCAGAATTCATATGGCACATGAAGTCATCCACTCTTGTTGGTTGTAATTCATGGCACTGTAATTGATGCAGTCAGAGGTGATACTCAAATTTTTTTTTTGTTTATAAAATCTGGCTTCCCTGACTATCCTCTAAAGATACTGCCTATCATATTTCCCTGTAATCTCATTATGTGCTACATCTTGATATATGTACTTGCCCTTGCTATATGTACTTGCACACATTTATTTCACTTGCTTTTACTGATACTCACATGTTTCTTTTTATTTTTTCCTCTGATTGCTATAATAGCATGATGATCTGGCCATACCCAATCTAGCATGGTGCTGCGCACTTCAGATTTTTTTTTTTTAGATATTGTTGCATTTGGTACCCTCATACATCAATAAACTTTATCTGTTTGAAATTAAAACAATACCTATGTTTACATGCTTTTCCATTATTATACCGCTTTAAAAACTTTTTAAACAAAAATAAGTATGCTTAAAATTTTTGAATTTTAAGAGTGTTTTTTTTTTTTTTTTTTTTAAGTTGCTTAAAATTTTAAAACTTTTTGATCACCAATTTTTTCTGGGATGTGATGTCACCAAAAATTAGGAATCTATTTACCGATATGCATAGGCATAACACTGTTCAGTGATATCTGTGATCCACTTGTGCAGCCTGCCAGAAGGCAGACCATACAAATGGATGGCAGCAGAGAGACATGGAAGCAAGGAGACTTCCGTCCGCCATCTTGACTCATCGGACCACCGTAATTACGCTGTGGGTGGTCTGATGAGTCCCTCCAAGCTTCTCAGATACTTTAGATGCTGTGATCAGTATTGATTACAGCATATGAAGTGTTAATGGCGCATATCAGTGTGATCGTTGATGTCCGCCATTATTTGCTGATAAGCCAGCATAGCCCGATCACTGTGTAAGGGAGATTTATGTTGCTACATCTAAGGGTCATGAATTATAAAAGTTTATCGATTATAAGATTTCATAATTTTGCTCTGCTGGTGGGTGCAACAAAATGGCTTTCAGAAACATTATGCAGTGGGTTCCAATTTTCCCTCAAGGAAATTAACATTAAAGGGGTGCTCCACCCTTAGACGTCTTATACCCTATCCAAAGGATAGGGGATGTCTGATTGCGGGGGTCCCTCAGGTGGACCCCAGCAATCTCTGTGCAGCACCAGGCGTTCACTTGGAATGCTTTGAGAGGGCTGCGGGCATGATGTCACTGCCACGCCCCTTGTGACATCATGCCATTCACCCTCAACGCAAGTCTATGGGAGGGGGCGTGGCATCAGCCACGCCCCGTCCCACAGACTTGCATTGAGGGGGCTTGACGTGATGTCACGAGGGGCGTGGCCGTGACATCACAACCTCCGCTCCAAGCGTTCGGAACAAAATGTTCCCAACGCTGGAGCAGTGGAGTACCCCTTTAAACAATCTACTGTGATATGTGCTATTACCTGTCATGTGAAACTAGAAAAAAAAAAAATCAATACCTCTGTACCTTGGGATAGGCTAAAAGGCATGAGATGACAAGTGTAGGCACATTCCTCCAAGCTAAATTTACATTGGCAGCACAAAAGTTTCTGTGGCTGGGGTCTCAATTATATGAAAGTATTTAGACTTAGTAACCTAAGTATTGTCTAGAATACATGTACAACTCTGTGTTTATGGGGATCAGCTGAATGGCCAAGAGGTACCTATAAAGAACTCACTCACTATATTAAAGAAGAAGTCATGGAACAAAAGCCCATTTCACCCAAATGGAATTTGTACTAATTAGTGATGCAGCACTTATGTGTGTGGCCCAATAGCAAGTTTTGCAGGAATACAGAGTATTCATTTAGGATTTCAATGATGTATCCACTCAATATACTGTGGGAGGTGTAAGTCAGATAAGAGATCATTACTTATGACTAAACGTGCTTTATAGAAGAGCTGGCAGCTGAGGTTGCATCACTGCATGACCTCTTGCTCTCAGTCATTTCCTTTGGGAATATAACCTACTTAAGACACCTGCACACACCCTCTAACAGTTGTACAATGAAATTAAACCATGAGTTTCTGTTAGAGGTTTTGCACAGACTGAAATGATCCTCCAGTTACTGTACGACAAAGAATTTTCATACCAAGAGTCCTGAATGACATTTTGTACAATAACAATACCCTTATTATCTTATGATACCATGTGTTCCCCTTGGTGCTGTTGGAGTGGGCTCTGAGCAAGACCATTCTCCTTTCTCTTCTGGCAGTTAAAGTTCTTAAAGGAGAATTTCAGCCAAATTAACTTTTATATAGCTGCACATGGGAAAGTTATATAACTTTGTAATATAAAAGTGTAATCTTTGCTGAGCACATACCCGGTTTCGCTCAGCTTTTCCTCCAGGCAGGAAGTCCAGTAGTTCTTACCACACATGATGACTGACGGGTACCAACTTGCTGGGCACCTCAGGTCACTTTGTAACGTCACACTCTTCTTCTAAGCTTAGAGAGTGCATCAGTGTGCCACGTATGATTGTCCCCGATTGGCTCACACACCTCCCTCATCTATATTCACTGCTTCTCTAACCATGTGACCTGCTCAGCTCTCTGAAGGCAGCACCTCCCACAGATAACACAGGGGCTGATTGTATTTTTTTTTTGTAGCTCTCTCCTGGATTTTCAAAGGCTGTTTATGGGGGCGATCACTTAGGATGGAGTCATGGCAAGCATATCTCTTAAGCTTAGTTTTTACCACTTTTGGCTGGTTATTTCCTTTAAAACCTTTTTACACAGGCCAACAGCTCCACAATAATGACTGAAAATCAATGAGACTTAAAAAGGATTGAACGTTCTACCCTTTCATTTCATCATTACCCTGTGTAAATGGTTGATTTGCTGCTGACAATGTGTGGCTGAGAGTGTTGGCTGATTGCAGGCCCTTGAAGGCTCTGTTCACACGCTTTTTTACCATGATTACACAGCACCATGACAGTAAAGGCAATGCAAATGGAACATGTGAACACCGCTTTAAGCGGGCCGATTAATATCCCTTTCTTCAAGACATAGCTGATACATTATATGTCCTACTCATCAAGTATGGTCTATACCCTGAGTGGGCATGCGCTGCTTACTGAAGGACACGGCACGTATCGACACCATGCTGAAGAAAGGGATTATGAATATTAAAAGAACAAGTATCATGAAAAAAAACGTATCCCCTATCCGAAGCATAGGGACTAAGTTTTAGATTGCAGGGGGGTCCGAGCGCTGGGGCCCCCCGCGATCTTCTGTTCAGAGCCTCGGCTCTCCTTCACAGAAGCTGCCACACCCCCTCTATATAGTTCTATGGGAGAGGCGGAGATTGCTGAACAGCTATCCCATAGAGCTATATGGAGGGAGTGTGGCGGCCCCAGCTTAGGGCGGGGTTTTGACGCCTACTGTGAAGGATAGCCAGGACTCTAAACAGGAGACTGCGGGGGGCCCCTGCGCTCGGACCCCCAGCAATCTAAAAGTTATCCCCTATGCTTCGGATAGGGAATATAAATTTTTTTTTAATGATACTTGGTCCTTTAATGAATAAGCGTGCAGAACAGTTCACCAAGAAACTGATTTACATATTAGGATTTCTACCCATAACTCTGGGACAGAGTAACGGATCAGAAAATGGTACACCCACATTTAACCCACTTGGTATATTAAAAAAAAAAAAAAAAAAAAAAAAAAAAAAAAAAAAAAAAAAAAATGTTGCACTGTTCATAAAATGATGCCCAGAGCCTCTGTTTCTAAGACAAGCAATTTTTTGTCAAACTTCAATTCGCCCAAGTCTCTGCACAGGGCAGAACTGTATGCACAGAGTTCTTACACTTATGGGGGTGCATTACAGAATTGTTATCTACTAAAGACACTAAAATCACTTAGGAAAAAAGATTAACAATACAGTATCCAATTGAGTACGCCACTGGATGAGACAGAAAAAACCCTCAATAATACAGCTTCATGGATGTTTATCTATTAGGCTATGCATAACTCAGCGGTAGCACTCAGCAGCAATACGACTGTATGCATAAGATGTCCAGAATGGGCTCCATATGGGAGACACACATTTTTCTTGAAGAATGGTTTAGGATTCCATCACATCAAAGCACAGACATGTCTTAGTAAACCTTCCCTAAAGGTTTTCTTAGAAAGTCAACATACAACCCAATACTTTGCACTAAATATTCCACTCCTATGCACATAGCTGTATTTCAGTTATCTAAAAGCACAATACAGAATACAATGAGCTGGAGTTGTTTTTGTAGAATAACTCTTCAGAGTGGTGACAAGGTGATTTTAGTGCTCACCGTTAGCGAGCCCGAGAGCCACAGCTTTTTCTAGCTCTTAGTGGTGTGGCACCAGAGCTGAGCACTCTTTCCAGTAACACACACAGTTACTTTCTATCTAAGTCGCCTTTCCAATCATAGCACAGCACATACGCCTTGCTGCTATGCAATGACATAGTGCCGGTGTAAGTACACTGAAAAGGATGCCACTGTACTCAGATGATAATTTACACAGTACACTACTATAGATGGAATATAGAGGGAGATGATCTTACTGATGCAATGGGTCAGCAAGGTGCTATATGAGCAGAAAAAGGGAAAACAGCAGCACGACAAGGAAGGGGCTACCCTAAGCACTGTACTGCTGTTGAAGACAAGCCTGCAGAATAAAGGAAGGGGAATTTACATACCAGAGGCAACACTGTGCACATACAAAGTTTCAAAGCAGCACATAAATAACTGGTACTGTCTGCACTACAAGTCCCATATGCAAACACAAAGACTCCAAGTCCGTATCATGGTGCTCAGCAAGAATGAAAGATAAGTAGGTCCACAAAAAAAAAAGCATGTCTCCAACAAAGTAGAAATAACTTGCAGAATTCACCACCACAATACAAATTCTGGCAATTATTAGGTACACAGTCTAGGACACAGCTAGCAGAACAACAGATGTTTCATGCGGTACAGTAGTGTGGTACGTAGTACATTTTGCTAAATAATGTGATTTGCAATGTTAGGAATCACATGGAGGGAAGTTGTATGAAATTACAATGATCATTTAAATTTTCAAAGCCAGTATCAATGTGTCGTACTTACCTGCACTGGGTTGCTGATGGTTAGTAACCAGGGGTACAGCTTGGTTCTGCACAAGGCCATCATGAGCTCTGTGCTGAGTAGCCACTGGAACAGAAGATGCACTTAGGCTGCGTAAATCTTGTTGAAGTAAGGGAGGACGGGGGGCTGGTGGCAGTCTCTGTGCATTGTTAGTCGCCTGAGTGCCAGTCTGAAGGCCATGGGTAGGTATCACTTGTCCATACTGACTGTTTGTGGGCATGGAGGAGTATGGCGCTCCTTGATATAAATGAGTAGATGTCACAGGTGCAGAAGAGTAATTGGAATGGGTGGATAATCCCTGAGAAGGAAAGGATGAGGTGGCATAATAAGAATAATTTTGTTCACCAGTAAATGCCGGATATGGTTGCACAGAAGCAACAGGAGGTGCGACACCTTGTGATACTGGAGCACGATCACTTTGAGAAAGTCCATGATAGAAGGGGGCGGAACCTTGATTTGTATGCACGTGATTGGTGGGGAGAGGTGGGACATTGGGGTTTGTTGATGGTGGTGCTGCTGCAGCATGGTTTATTGAATGATAATCAATCCCATACTGGTTGTTGGTGTATGAAGGAGTCACTTTACTGGGCACTTGGGAAAAGAGTGCTGGAGGAGCACTGGTAGCAGATGGATAAAGCTTGTATCCATGAGGAGGCTGAGGTTGTGATGGACCTAAAATAAATAAAACAAAATTATTACACAAAGACAATCTAAAGAACATCCAGCCATCACCCATCTTATTTAAAGAGAATCTGTGGTCTCCAAAAACATACTGGGGGAGATTTATCAAAACGTGTCCAGGGGAAAGTTGTTGAGTTGCCCATGGCAACCAGATTTCCCCTTTTTTCATTTTTCAGAGGCCTTTTCAAAAAGACAATTTGGTCGCTATGGGAAATTCAGAAACTTTTCCTCGGGACAAGTTTTGATAAATCTCACCCATTGAGTGTTTGACCACTGAAACCTCAATGATGCCAAGAACGTGGAGCAATCCTGTGCACTATGCTCTCTATTCGTTCTCTATGGGGTCCTCGTGCTTTATTATTATTACTATTATTAAATAAAAATATTTCTCTGGAATAGCCCTTTAAACCACGAGACCTGAAGAAGCCACAAACACAAACCTGTAGGATAATTCTAAACGATCAGTTTATCAATGAGGTGTAAGGTTTTTGTGGTTTTGTACGCCCTTCTAGACGTGTGCCTAGCCCTTTAATAGAAGGATTGTTATACCGTAGGGATGTAGATATGCAGTCCAAGCCGTTCAGTTCAGTGCATGGTAGAATAACTGGGTACATTGGGGCAAGCCATTAGGTCTCTAAGGGTTTTTGCCCTATGACAGTAAACAAAATTCTAATTCTAATAGTAATGTTAATGGGTTAATATCCTGCCCCAAAAATCCATTTCATTTTGGAGCAGTTACAGCAAGTGATGACTGTTTACGGTATTACGTGGAGTTACAAATTGAGACCGTATACTGAAACATGTTATATCTTTCAAAATGTACACTGGGGGGATAAATGTCTGTTTGGGTCATTTGATATTGAAATGATATTGCAGACGGTAACCCACTAGAGGTAAACAATGGCGCACCCTACGGAATGTCTACGAGCAGTGATTTTAAATTATTCTTTTTTTTGCACTTAAAAATTGTGAAGAATTGACAAAGTATATAGGAAAATTCAATAACTTCATTAAGTATAGAATTTATTTTTATTTGCTTAGACTGTACTAGGGCTGCATGATATGGGGGGAAATGTGCGATTGCGATTTTGTGCCTAAATATTGCAATTGCGATATAATTGAAAAAAGAAAAAAAAAAAGAATGGTGAAATCCCCCCCCCATTTCACATCTATCCACCCATTTTATGCCCACCACCTATTTCACATCTCCCCCTTGTCACATTCTCCTCCCATCACAACCTCCCCCCTTCTGTCACATCCCCCTCCCCCTTCTGTCACATCCCCCTCCCCTTCTGTCACATCCCCCTCCCCCTTCTGTCACATCCCCCTCCCCCTTCTGTCACATCCCCTCCCCCTTCTGTCACATTCCCCTCCCCCTTCTGTCACATTCCCCTCCCCCTTCTGTCACATTCCCCTCCCCCTTCTGTCACATTCCCCTCCCCCTTCTGTCACATTCCCCTCCCCCTTCTGTCACATTCCCCTCCCCCTTCTGTCACATTCCCCTCCCCCTTCTGTCACATTCCCCTCCCCCTTCTGTCACATTCCCCTCCCCCTTCTGTCACATTCCCCTCCCCCTTCTGTCACATTCCCCTCCCCCTTCTGTCACATTCCCCTCCCCCTTCTGTCACATTCTTGTACTGCAACAATACGCTGGGTTTCCCAGGCGGATTTCAAATCTTCCGCGGAACCCGGGAAACCTAGGGGGAGATTTATGAAAACCTGTACAAAGGAAAAGTTGCCTAGTTGCCCATAGCAACCAATCAGATCGCTTCTTTCATTTTCCACAGGACCTTTTGAAAATGAAAGAAGCGATCTGATTGGTTGCTATGGGCAACTTTTACTCTGCACAGGTTTTGATAAATCTCCCCCCTAGTGTATTTGCTGCAGTACAAGACCTTTCCCCATCAGCCAATCACTGGCTTGACACGTGACACCACTGCGGCCAGTGATTGGTTGAAAAGAGAAAGGTCCTACTGTACTAAGAGAGGACACCCTTAGCTCAGTGTTTTTCTAGCAGGGTGCCTCCAGCTGTTGTGAAACTACTACTCCCAGCATGCCCGGACAGCCTTTGCCGGTCCGGGCATGCTAAGAGTTGTAGTTTTGCAACAACTGGAGGCCCCCTGGTTGGGAAACACTGACTTTTAGTATTTAAATTAGTTTTTACCTCATCTGGCCAGCCCCCCGCCACGGGAGCCAGCCCGAGCAGAAAATGGCATGTTTTCCCGGGAGGCCGTATCGCAAAAAGCAAAAGTCGCGATTTGATTGCTTTTGCGATATATCGTGCAGCCCTAGTCTGTACTATCCCTTTTACTGTACTTGAATAAAGCTAATCTGGGAGGTCACTGTCCTGGACCTCTCACAGTGATGTCACAGTTCATTGGCACTGCCTTTGGGGTGCCACTGAGAAGCAACTGGCATTGTGACTGG
This sequence comes from Hyla sarda, assembly GCF_029499605.1. Classification (NCBI taxonomy): domain Eukaryota; kingdom Metazoa; phylum Chordata; class Amphibia; order Anura; family Hylidae; genus Hyla; species Hyla sarda. The sequence goes on along the minus strand of NC_079189.1, from coordinate 177,608,330 downwards.
CAGAAAGGGTGTAGAGTAGGTTCTGCCCAGGGGACTTCGGGATCAAGTAGATCTCCTGTTAAGAACATCTCTATGACATTCACTTTCTGCATCTGAATCAACTGGAAGAAGAAATATTTAGAGCATTCAGCCAAGTATTCAAAGGGAACAGGAGCCCAGGGTGGTCTACATTATAGACACCCCCTATAACATGTAGTTCATCTAGCCACGAGATGCCTGTGCAGCAAAAAAAAACCTGGAGCTCTACATTGTAACACTAACCTGGGGGCATGGTCCAAAGGAGTTACATAAAAACTAGGGCAACAGGTTAAACATTAAAAGAAGTTACAGCTGGGCGGTATGACCAAATGTGTGTATCTCGGTATTTTTGTATTTTTGGCGGTTCCACGGTATATAACAGTATTTCCTCTCCTCCCCCCCCCCCCCCCCAAATTAATTTTCAGCTCAGGGCTGCCCCCATCGGGGTAAATACTCACATGTCCCCGGCAAGCGCTGCGCTCCTTGTCCTGTTTGTTGCCGACGCTGACACTCTATACTGTGCGGTATCCCTATGCCCGGGATGCAAAAGGTAAACTAACGCATGTTCCGAGGTCGGCCTTACGCTGGGGACGGGAAAGTCGGACAGCCGTCAGCCTATCACCGGCCACAGCGATGTTCCGCCTCGGCCGGTGATAGGCTGAGCCCACTGTCATGTAAGGAGCCGGCTTCTTACATGAAAGTGAGCTCAGCCTATCACTGGCAGAGGCGGAACATCGCTGCGGCCGGTGATAGGCTGCGGGCTGTCCGACGTTCCCGTCCCCAAGAAGCAGGTGAGGCAGGTACCGGACCAACGGGAGGTGAGTTCAAGTTTATTTTGTTTCTTTCTTGCAGCCCGGGCATAGGGATACCGCACAGTATAGAGCCGTGGTCTTCAACCTGCAGACCTCCAGATGTTGCAAAACTACAACTCCCAGCATGCCCGGACAGCCAACGGCTGGGCTGATAATTGGAGGGGCAGAATAGCGCTCGCGGGCCACATATGATCAGTTCTATGATTAGCGCTGGGCTGATAATTCATTCATTCCCGAGGGGGAGGGGCCAAACCAGCATTGCGGTATGGGTTAAAATTTATATCGTGCAGCACAAAAATTTTGCTATCCGGTATGAACCGGTATACCGCTCAACCCTAAAAGAAGTGTCCCTATTATGAAAGAGCATTAATGCTTAACTAAAACCGTGTGTGTGAATGGACTAAACGGAACAAAAAGGATAATAGTGTATTAGGGTACATTCCCACACAGCGTATTTGCTGCTGCGTATTTTATTTTCTCTGTTGAAGTCAATGGCTAGGAAAATATGCAGCACCAAATACGCAGCAAATACGCAGCAAAATACGCCATGTGGGAACGTACCCTTACGATACATTGACACGGAGCAATACAAAAGCCCCATCTGTCACACAGCACCAATATCCACACACAAAGACCCCCAATAAACCCACCCAAACAATAAGATGTCCTGGAATAAAAAGCCAAAGTGCTGCCTTGTGTATTCTACAGCAGGGCTTGAGACATTTGTTGGGAATCTAGGGTCCAGTAAACAAAAAAAAGTTAGGAGGCAGAAATTTTTTTGTTAGTTTAAAATTTTATATTTAAAACTTTTTTTTTTTTTATCACTTTATTGGCTTCTTAGAAGCCTGTCATAAGCAATTATTGGATTGCTTATATAGATCAATGTAATGCTTATGCATGAGATCAGCACCATAGGCAGGCTGTATTAACTGCGGAGTAACAGCCTGCACCAAGGCCTAGTACTAGCCGGACAATCACCCGACCACCAGGTATGTGCGCCATACTGTTTAAATGCAGCAAGCGCTTTTATTTCTTCTTTTTTTTTTTTTTCCCCTAACCTGAAAAAGAGCCACAAAAAATTGCCCTTATTTTCCTCCTCACTTAGGCTGGGTTCACACCACGTTTTTGCAAAAGAGTTCCTGTATACATTTTCAATTTGAAAACCGTATGGAACCATATTGAAAACCGTATGCATTGACTCTCCATTTAAAACCATATGCATCCGTTTGCATCCGTTTTGCGCCTTTTAAGGTTTTGTCATTTTTTTTTCCCGTACCAAAAACTTTTTTTTTCCCTTAAAAATTTTAAAAAAAATCATTTTTCAAACCATATACTGTTTTCAACCATATACGGGTTAAAATTTGTACACACATTATGATACAGTTTAGTCAGGTTTTTAGGAATCTTTTTATTTTTTTTTATCACCGTTACAGGAACTGTACTGCAAAAACATGGTGTGAACCCAGCCTTAGGCTGGGTTCACACCACGTTTTGTTAAATACGGTTCCCGTATATGGCTGGGAGGAGGGGGCGGGGCTTAATCGCGGCGCCCACACTCAGCCGTATTTGGGAACCGTATTTAATTCATGTCTATGAGCCGACCAATGTGAACCGCAGCCTCCGGTCGGCTTCGACCGTATGCGGTTTCCCGACCGTAGGCAAAACCGCGGTTGACCACGTTTTTGCCTGCGGTCGGGAAACCGCATACGGTCGAAAACGAAGCCGACCGGAGGCTGTGGTTCACTTTGGTCGGCTCATAGACATGAATTAAATACGGTTCCCGAATACGGCTGAGTGCGGGCACCGCGATTAAGCCCCGCCCCCTCCTCCCAGCCGTATACGGGAATCATATTTAACAAAACGTGGTGTGAACCCAGCCTTAGGCAGATTTTTTATTAAACACAAATAGAGTTTTTGTTTGTTTGTTTTATTCCCTGCTGTTTTGTCATCACAAGTCATGCGATTCTTTAATCATACAAGTTAAAAATTTCCATTGAAAAATTAGGTCTAGAAAAAAAATTATTAAAAAAGCCAAGATCCATGCAGTGGTAGTGTCATCCCTACAATCAGTATTATAATATATATATATATATATATATATATATATATATATATATATATATATATATATATATATATATATATATATTTGTCAGCCAGGAATGCTGGCGGTTGTATTTCTGTAACTCCCATAAGGCAGCTGACAATCACTTGTACAGTCTGACTATTCTTGTAACCAGCTACACTACAGGAAAATACTCACATAGAAACAAACTAGGATATTTCTAGAAGTATGTCCACGCATCCCCTTAAAGGGGTACTCCACCCCTAGACAGCTTATCCCCTATCCAAAGAGGACCCCTGCGATCTTCATGCAGCACCCAGCATTCTAAACAGTATGTTTAGAAAGCTGGGTTCCTGCGATGGGGGGCATGACTTCTCGCCACATCATCACGTGATGTCATAACATGAATGGCAGGGGCTTGGTGTGACATCACGACCCCCACCGTGGGAACCCAGCGTCCTAAACATACTATTTAGAATGCAGAGTGCTGCATGGAGATTGCGGAGGGTCCCCAGCGGCGACACCCCTGTGATCAGACACCTTATCCCCTTTCCTTTGGATAGGGAATAAGATGTCTAGGGGCAGAGTTCCCTTTTAAAGAGAACACTGCTATAGGTGCCAGAAACTCCAAGAGTAGCCTTGGCCTATTACATTTTTACTTCAATGGGAATGATCTGTGCCTTGCACTCCTAAGGAACACACTTGGAATAAGTGACATTTCACTCCAACAGATTTGAAACGTGGGCATAAAAAAATAATAATAATAATAATAATAATAATAATAATAATAATAACTAAACTCACTAAATTGTGGTGTGTGCTACTATTAAAGCAAAGCCTTAGGGGATTATATTAATAAATAAATTATATATATATTGCACCATTTTTCATGCCCATCTTGACTGCATATTTAATGTGCATTTGCATAAAAAAAAAATGTTAAAAAATGCCACTGCTATTTAAAAAAAATAAACATTTTTTAGAAGTAAAAGCCCTTCCTTTATATCCCATGTTCCTTCTGGCTTTGTAGGGGAGGGTACAGTCCCCCATCTGTCTTCAGGTATAAAGATGTGAGTATGGCTCCAGCTGTTGCAAAACTACAAGTCACCAAAGGTGGCATGTTAGGAAATGCTGTTATGCAACAGCTGGAGGCACCCTGGTTGGGAAACCCTGCCCCGCAGTGTCACAAATGTCTGACAGATGTGGCTCCAATCCCAATCAGATGTGGACCTTCACTCCCGACCTTTCTATCCTGGTTGCAAAGTCAAAAACAGCTGACTAGTCTGGGTACCTCATATAGACATTGATGGGAGTTGTGTAACGCTGATCTCATAACTTACACAACTACCCTCTGGCAGTGGCAAGCAGGCCTTTGTTCTAGAGCAGTGGTCTCCAAACTGTGGCCCTCCAGAAGTTGCAAAACTACAACTCCCAGCATGCCCGGACAGCCAACGGCTGTCCGGGCATGCTGGGAGTTGCAGTTTTGCAACCTCTGGAGGGCCAGTTTGGAGACCACTGTTCTAGAGAAAGGTGTGAACCCCAATAGTCTGTAGGGCAGTGTTTCCCAACTAGGGTGCCTCCAGCTGCTGCAAAACTACAACTCCCAGCATTCGGCTGTCAGGGCATGCTGGGAGAGCTGGGCGGTATACCAGTTCATACCAAATTTTTTTTCCTGCACGATATTAATTTTTCCCATCCCGCAATACCGGTTGGGCCCCTCCCATGATTGAATCAGCCGCAGTGGCTGTCCCTACATCGGGCAACTAATCATATGTCACCCACGAGCTCTGCTGCCCAATTCCCCCCCCCCCACAAATAATTATTAGCCGATGCGCTGTACTGTACTGTCCTGTGCCCGGGCTGCAAAACAAACAAAATGAACTTAAAGGGATATTCCAGGAAAAAACATTTTTATGTATATCAACTGGCTCCAGAAAGTAAAACAGATTTATAAATTACTTCTATTAAAAAATCTTAATCCTTTTAGTACTTATGAGCTTCTGAAGTTAAGGTTGTTCTTTTCTGTCTAAGTCCTCTCTGATGACACGTGTCTTGGGAACCGCACAGTTTAGAAGAGGTTTGCTATGGGGATTTGCTTCTAAACTGGGCGTTTCCCGAGACACGTGTCATCAGAGAGGACTTAGACAGAAAAGAACAACCTTAACTTCAGAAGCTCATAAGTACTGAAAGGATTAAGATTTTATAATAGAAGTAATTTACAAATCTGTTTAACTTTCTGGAGCCAGTTGATATATAAAAAAAGTTTTTTCCTGGAATACCCCTTTAAACTCACCTTCCAACGTTCCCCCGAACCCGGGGGGGGGTGGGGGTGGGGGGGGGGGGGGGAGGAGAGAAGCAGCGCCCACGGGTCACATGATTTTGGGGGTGGAGGGTGGAAAATACCGTGGAACTGCCATAACTTAGAAAAATACTGCTACACACTTTTGGGCATCCGCCCAGCTCTGCTGGGAGTTGCACTTTTGCAACAGCTGGAGGCACCCTGGTTGGGAAACACTGCCCTAGGGAGCTGTCTCCAGCTTCCTGACCCCCACCAGCAGCCACAATCAGGCCAGGGGCCCCTTGATCTCAGGATAAGTGCAGAATCCAAAAGGTGGGGCCCACATTTATTACCATAAGTGCCCAAATGGTAATATCCCTTTCAATGGGTACTCAGCTCTTAAAAAGGGATCTACAGCTCTGCAGACAGGCCATAAGTGTCTGACCCCAGTGGTCGGACCCCTGATATCTCCAGATGGGGGCTGTTGGTCAACGCCGGAGATACACTAGCACTGTACTTGGTATCTCTAGAGACCTGATACTTATCCCCTATCCTGTGTATAGGGGATACACTTTAAACGCTGGATAACCCCTTGTGTGAACAGAGCCTTACAAGAGAGCCATCTCCTGACCAGTACCAGGGGAATAAGCCGCTGTCAGACACAAGAAAGGAATGGCCGCCTCCTCCTCTGGGTCAGACTGGGGTCCTGTATATGTCAGCAGGGATGGACCAATGGCTGACAATCATTACATTAGCTGTAACCAGGGGCGCACACGGGTGGTCAGGGCACAGCCAGACGCCTCAGTGACATCACAATGGTCACAGCTCTGACGTCACAGTCTTCACACAATATACATCACAATGGTCACAGCTCTGACGTCACAGTCCTTACACAATATACTACGTACGTGTGTGAGGACAAGTATGAGCTCAGAATGACCAGGAGGGGAGTACAGACCCGGCTGACAATGCAGGGTGGCTGGCAGCGGCCTGGTAGTACAGGGATCAGCCCCGATCTCTGATGTCAGCAGAAGGCGCCGCCGTCCCCAGCAGATATAGCGAGCCCGCACCGCCTCACTACACCCCTCTCCTCTCCCCTTCTCACCATTGTGCTGGGTGGCTGGAGGCCCCGGAGCGGACATGTCTTCTGCTGTTCACGCTGACGTTGCGTCACTAAAAGTGGCCGCGGGCAGCAGGACCCTTCCGTCACCACCGTAACCGCCGGCTTGTAGGAGGAGCCAGCAGCCACTTCGCATTGATCAGGGACGTCATGTGATCAAAAGGCAGCCGATGCCTTCCACAAGAGCTACCTTGTGTGTGTCGAAGTAGGCACATGTGCGCCCTCCAGCGGCTGGAGGCTCACTTTGTAGTGTTATGGTGACGTGTGGCTGTAATCTATGGCAAGGCAGGAAAAGAGCCACGTAACAGTCAGACTGCTGCTAGTATTACCATACATGGAGTGCAGGAGAGCGGAAATTGCGTGTAGGGGATGTAGCTCAGTGGTAGAGCGCATGCTTTGCATGTATGAGGCCCCGGGTTCAATCCCCGGCATCTCCACATATTTTGTTTGGACATATGGAAGGCAAGTAGTTTTAGATATTGTTTCCACAGTTTATGAATGGATTCTTTTTGCTAAAATTTACTTGTAGCTACTTATATATATTGCTTTATATGTCTTATCCCTTTCAAGAGTATAAAACATCAAATCAAATGTAAAACTACACAGTGTGTACTAGTAAGACAGAAGAGGGTGGGACTCTGTGGATGGGTGTTCAAGAGCAGGACCCCCAGCTAAGGTTATAGTCGATGGAAATTCTGTGCCTTCTAGGTGCCAACACAGTAAGTTTCTGTCCCTGCAGAGACTCCAGGTATCACGTGGTCAGGGCACAGCGCCTGCTCTGGTGGGTCACAGTACACATGTCTATTCTTATTGAAGACAACAGAATGAAGTTGTCCTTATCTTGTCAGGCACGTGGCTTCTTACAGCATCCTCCTTACAGCAGGAGTATTATGGTCCACAGGGGGACGTTCTATCACATTCTATAACTGCCCTTAGCATTCTATCACATTCCAGCTGCTAGCACATAAAATGGAAGCAGTTATGTGACTGGCATCTAGTGCTTCTCTACTACAGAGCGCCTGTATGAGACTCTCAGGTTTACAAAGCTGCTGTGACAGCAGTTTACACAATGGTTTTCTACAAAGTTGCCACTAAACTTAGAAAATAAAGAATCAGATGCTTCACCATAGAAGGAATGTGGAAATGTTCAATTATGTGAAAGGGGATGTAGCTCAGTGGTAGAGCGCATGCTTTGCATGTATGAGGCCCCGGGTTCAATCCCCGGCATCTCCAATTTGTTATTTTATAATTTTGACTACATCCTTGTATTTTATTTGTGTAAGCTGAAAAAGTCACTGTAAAGCAAAATATTATTTCATAATTAGTGTCTTACCATGGGTTTAAGTAAATATGCTTAGTTATCCACGAAAACAACAGTACTCAATTGGCAGAGCGCGGTTCAGATCCAGACCGTGGTCACCAATCATTCAGTCCGCCAGCTGGTTCCCTGTGGAGGCATCCGCTCTCCCCGCATTCATTTGTATTGGTGTCTTTAACAAATCGATACAAATAAATAGCCATATTGCATTATAGCATTCTGTTTCTTTCCTAACGCTTCTTCTATAATACAGGCGGAGCGATAAGAGCGGCCTGCATCCTTCTGCCCTGTCCAGCCCTGACTAGGAGAGGCCAGAACAGAGGATCAGCGCTGGACCTTGGATGGCGAGCATTCTCAGGAGAACAGTCCTTTGTGTTTCCCAACCTGTGACTCTGCAGTCATCAGGGCCGCCATCAGGGGGGTACAACCCATACACCTGTATAGGCCCCGGAGCTTCAGGAGGTACGGCCAGCCCTGGATTTTTTTTCCCCGGCTTGTCAATGAGTGACTGCGACTGTCACTCACTGACCGCTGGGGGCCCGACAGACTATGACCGGGCCTCATAGTCTGGGGGGGGGACCATGGCCCACTCTTTCTAGGGGCACGGGCCCCTTAAGAGTCACGGCAGGGCCGGTGTCAGGACACAGAATTGTCAAGACACCGGACAGGCCAGGGGCTGATGGTAGTCGACGTGTCCCGCGAAGGCACACACGTCTACTCCAGTCACCTGACCGATCCCTGTGTGATCTCCAGTCCAGAAGATCCTCCCCGTGCACAGGAGCAGCAGCAGCCTCCGCTGCACCGATCCCCGGCAGCCAGCAGGGTAGGTGAACTTGCGGGGGCAGGGGGGTTTGCAATGGTTATGAGAGGTGCTGGGGGAGAGGTTCTTGGGGTGTTATGGGGGTGATGAGAGGTGCAGGGGGGGTGATGAGAGGTGCAGGGGGGGTGATGAGAGGTGCGGGGGGTGTTGTGGGGGTGATGAGAGGTGCAGGGGGTGTTATGGGGGTGATGAGAGGTGCAGGGGGGTGATGAGAGGGGCAGGGGGTGTTATGGGGGTGATGAGAGGTGCAGGGGGGTGATGAGAGGTGCGGGGGGTGTTAAGGGGATGATGAGAGGTGCAGGGGGGTGATGAGAGATTCAGGGGGGTGTTATGGGGTTGATGAGAGGTGCAGGGGGGTGTTATGGGGGTGATGAGAGGTGCAGGGGGATGAGAGATGCGGGGGGTGTTATGGGGGTGATGAGAGGTACAGGGGGGATGATGAGAGGTACAGGGGGTGTTATGGGGGTGATGAGAGGTACAGGGGGGGGGGATGAGAGGTGCAGGGGGGTTATGGAGGTGATGAGAGGTGCAGGGGGTGTTATGGGGGTGATGAGAGGTGCAGGGGGTGTTATGGGGGTGATGAGAGGTGCAGGGGGTGTTATGGGGGTGATGATAGGTACAGGGGGTGTTATGGGGGTGATGAGAGGTACAGGGGGTGTTATGGGGGTGATGAGAGGTACAGGGGGTGTTATGGGGTTGATGAGAGGTGCAGGGGGTGTTATGGGGGTGATGAGAGGTGCAGGGGGGTTATGCGGGTGATGAGAGGTGTAGGGGGTGTTATGGGGTGATGAGGAGAGGTGCGGGGGGTTATAGAAATGATGAGGAGAGGTTTGGCGGGGGTGATGAGGACACAGGATAAAAGGGGGTGTAAAGGTATATATGATGTGTATGCATGTATGGCAGTTTTATTTTCAGGGTACAGTGTATGGCAGTATTATATTCGGTGAATACAGTGTGGGGCAGGATTATATTTAGTGGGTACAGTGTATAGCAGTATTATATTTAGTGGGTATAGTGTATAGCAGTATTATATTCAGGTTACAGTGTGTGGCAGTATTATATTTAGTGGGTACAGTGTATAGCAGAATTATATTCAGGGTACAGTGTATTATATTCAGTGGCTACAGTGTGTGGTATTATTATATTCAGAGTACAGTATGTGGCAGTATTATATTCAGGGTACAGTGTGTGGCAGTATTATATTCAGGGTACAGTGTATGGCAGTATTATATTTAGTGGGTACAGTGTATAGCAGTATTATATTCAGGGTACAGTGTGTGGCAGTATTATATTCAGTTGATACAGTGTGTGGCAGTATTATATTCAGTGGATACAGCGTGTGGCAGTATTATATTCAGTGGATACAGTGTGTGGCAGTATTATATTCAGGGTATTGTGTATAGCAGTATTATATTCAGGTTACAGTGTGTGGCAGGATTATATTTAGTGGGTACAGTGTGTAGCAGTATTATATTCAGGGTACAGTGTGGGGCAGTATTATATTCAGGATACAGTGTGTGGCAGTATTATATTCAGGATACAGTGTGTGGCAGGATTATATTCAGGATACAGTGTGTGGCAGTATTATATTCAGTGGATACAGTGTGTGGCAGTATTATATTCAGTGGATACAGTGTGTGGCAGGATTATATTTAGTGGGTACAGTGTATAACAGTATTATATTCAGGGTACAGTGTGGGGCAGGATTATATTTAGGGTACACTTTCTGGCAAGGTTATAATGATTACTGTCTTCATGCAGAGGATAAGGATCTGGTGACAGTGAGGAGCCAATGATGTCTGGATGTCAGACTCTGCAGAGAAGATGGAGCTGAAGGAAGACCTGGTCTCTGGACCAGATGAAGAAGAAAAGATAACACTCAAGATATCACTCAAGTCAGAAGACGTCACTCAGGTCACTGATATCATTGTGCATTCTCCTGACTGTCCCATCAGAGCTATAGTCACTTGTAAGTTCTGCAGTGATGATGGGTAAAACTGTGTCCAATCTGTGTCTCTCCAGCTGTTACAAAACTACAACTCCCATTGCCTGAGGCTCTCCAGACATGATGGGAGTTTTAGCTTTCTAACAGCTGGAGAACCACTTTAACTGAGGTGATTGGTGGGGGTCTCAGCAGTCGGACCCCCACCCAAAAAATGGGCTGCTTATTCTTAAATGCCAGTGTGGTGCTGTATAACACTGTGCTATTAAAGGAGTTTTCTGATAAAAAAATTACTTATCCCCCTATCCAAGGATAGGGGATAAGTTATAGATCGCAGGGGGGTCCAAGCACTGCGCTTGGACCCTCTGCGATCTCCTGCATGGGGCCCCGGCAGTTTGCTGGAAGCTGACGTTTGTACCCCGCAGGAAGCCGCGGCTGGCACACCCCCTCCATGTATCTCTATGGAGGGGCGTGTCGGCCGGTGCTTCATGCGGGTACCGCACGCCCCCCCTTCCAGCCGAGATAGCAAGGGGCCCAATGCTCTGACCCCGTGCGATCTATAACGTATCTCCTATCCTTGGATAGAGGATAAGTTATTTTTTACCCGCAACTCCTTTAATAGCACAGTGTTATACAGCACCGCACTCTGCTCTAATCTAATTTGAAATGTATATGTCTAGAAAATAAAATAAAAATGGCAGGCAGGCCCTGGGAGGGGGGGGGGGGCAATCCTTGAGCTGTGTGAGGGGCCCCCCGAAATTTCTGATGGCAGCCCTGGCAGTCATTGTAGTACTACACCACCCTTCATGACATGAGCGTGATCGGAGTTGTAGTTTGAAATAGCTGGATAGTCACTTTAAATTATTTAACTCCTTAACGACAATGGACATAAATGGACGTCCTGATTCACTGGTACTTAGCGCACCAGGACATACATTTACGTCCTGTACATGACCGCGGGCACTGGAGCGGTGCTCGTGTCATGCACGGCAGGTCCCGGATGCTGGACCTGCCAGTAATGGCGGACATCAGCGATCGTGCATCGTACTAATGTCCACCATAAACACCTCAGATGCCGTAATCAATACTGATCACGGGCTCTGAGGCAGTGCGGCTATTGTATTAGCTGATCTGATCGTCCGTGGCACGGCTGTGGGGATCAGATCAGCTTAGATGGCGGCCGGAGGTCCCCTCACCTGCCACCGCCACTCTCCCTGGTTCTTCTGCACTGATCTGCCGGGCGGTGATCGGACCGGGATGACTGCTGATATCTATCAGCAGGCATCCCGTGGCAATGCCTAGGGGGGTCCTGACTCTCCCCATGTCAGCGATCGCGGCAAATCGTTGGTCAATTCAAACCAGCGATTTGCCCGCGATCCGGGCTAATCGGGTTACTGGTGACCCGATCGCCCGGGAAATAAGAACGATCGGAGCTGTCAGAGACAGCTCCGACCATCCTAAAGGATAGGAGCGAGGTGGCAGTGTTGCCACCCCCTCCTAACCCCTGCCATTGGTCGGTCAGGCTGACCACCAATGGCAGGAGGGGGGCTGGGGGTTAGAGTTCATTTACCCCGCTCTGGCCACCGATCGAAGTCGGGGCAGAGCGGGGGGAACACGGGCGGCGAGGTGGGAACATGGCCCGACTCACCCGGACCGGCGGCGGCAGCAGGAGGAGCGGCGGCCGGAAAGTGCGGCGGAGAAGGCTGCAGTGAAGATCGCGGTAAGTGATCTTCACTGCGGCCTTCTAAAAGCTGCAAAACTACAAATCCCAGCATGCCCAGACAGCCAAAGGCTGTCTGGGAATGCTGGGAGTTGTAGTTTTGCAACATCTGGAGGGTCACAGTTTGGAGACCACTGTGTAGTGGTCCCTAAACTGTGGTCCTCCAGATGTTGCAAAACTGCAACTTTCAGCATGCACTGACTGTCTTGGCATGCTGGGAGTTGTAGTTTTGCAACATCTGAAGTGGCACAGTTTGGAGACCACTATACGGTGGTCTCTAAACTGTAGCCCTCCAGATGTTGCAAAACTAAAATTCCCAGCATGGCCAGACAGTCAGGGATGCTGGGCGTGTAGTTCTGCAATATCTGGCCCTTCATATGTTGCAGAACTACAACTCCCAGCATGCCTGGACAGTCTGGGCATGCTTGGAGTTGTAGTTTTGCAACATCTGGAGGGCTACAGTTTGGAGACCACTACTTAGCTTGTCTTCCCCAGTTGTTGCAAAACTACAACTCCTAGCATGCCCAGATTGTCCAGGCATGCTGGGAGTTTTAGTTCTGCAACATATGAAGGGCCAGATATTGCAGAACTACACGCCCAGCATCCTTGACTGTCTGGCCATGCTGGGAATTGTAGTTTTGCAACAGCTGTAGGCACACTGGTTGGGAAACACTGAGCTAGAGTCTGTTTCCTAACTCAGTGATTTCAACCTGTGTGCCTCCAGCTGTTGCAAAACTACAACTCCCAGAATGCACTGACAGACCGTACATGCAGGGAGTTCTAGTTTTGCAACAGCTGGAGGCACATTGGTTGGAATCACTGAGCTAGAGTCTGTTTTCTAACTCAGTGGTTCCCCACCAGTGTGCCTAGAGCTATTGTAAAACTGCAACTCCCAGCATGTACAGTCTGTCAGTGCATTCTGGGAGTTGTCATTTTGCCACAGCTGAAGGTTTGGGGCGCCCCCCCCCCCCCATGTGAATGTACAGGGTACATTCACACGGACGGGTTTACAGTGGGTTTCCTTCTACAAGTTTGAGCTGCGACAAATTTTCTGCCGCAGCTCATCCTCCCAGCGGAAAACTTACTGTGAACCCCCGCCTGTGTGAATGTACCCTAAAATCACTACACTAACAAATAATAAAAAGTAAAACACTACATATACACCCCCTTACACGTCGTCCGTCCCCCCCCCCCCCCCCAATAAAAATGAAAAACGTCTCATACGGCAGTGTTTCCTAAAGCGAGCCTCCAGCAGTTGCAAAACCACAACTCACAGTATTGCCGGACAGCCATAGACTGTCCTGGCAGACACCCTGGAGGCACCCTGTTTGGGAAACACTGCTGTAGGGTTTTACTGTAGGTAACCGGGTCCGCCCCTATTGCAAATTCCTTATTTAGGCCTCAAATGCGCATGGCGCTCTCTCACTTCGAAGCCCTGTTGGATTTAAAGGCAACACTTTAGGGCCACATATGGGGTATTTCCGTACTCGGTAGAAATTGCACTACAAATTTTGGGGCAATTTTTCTCCTTTTACTACTAATGAAAAGGTAAAGTTGGGGGCTACACCAGCATGTTAGTGTAAAAAAATGTAACATTTTTTACACTAACATGCTGGTGTTGCCCCATACTTTTCATTTTCACAAGAGGTAAAAGGAGAAAATGACCCCCAAAATTTGTAACACAATTTCTTCTGAGTACGGAAATACCCCATATGTGTACGTAAAATGCTCTGCGGACGAACTACATGGCTCAGAAGTGAGAGAGCATTATGTACATTTGAGGCCTAAATTGGTGATTTGCACAGGGGTGGCTGATCGGTTACAGCGGTTCCGACATGAACGCAAAAAAAAAAAAACACCCACATTTTGGAAACTACACCCCTAATGGAACATAACAAGGTGTATAGTGAGCCTTAACACCCTTCAGGTCTTTGACAAATTTTCGTTAAAGTTGGACATGAAAATTACAAATTCGTTTTTTTCCCTGAAATGCTGGCGTTACCCCAAATTTTTCATTTTCACTAGGGGAAATAGGAAAAAAGCCCCCCAAAATTTGTAACACCATTTCTTTTGAGTAAATAAATACCCCATATGTGGAAGTAAAGTGCTCTGCAGGTGAACTACAAAGCTCAGAAGAGAAGGAGCGCCATTGGGCTTTTTGAGAGAATTAGGCTGCAATTGAAGGCTATGTGTGTTTACAAAAGCCCCCATGGTGCCAGAACAGTGGACCCCCTCCACATGTGACCCCATTTTGGAAACTACACCCCTCACGGAATGTAACAAGGGGTACAGTGAGCATTTATGCTCCGCAGGTGTCTGAAAGATTTTTTGAACAGTCGTCCGTAAAAATGAAAAATTCAATTTTTCATTTGCACAGCCCGCTGTTCCAAATATCTGTCAAATGCCAGTGGGGTATAAATGCTCACTACACCCCTTATTAAGTTCTGTGAGGGGTGTAGTTTCCAAAATAGTATGCCATGTGTTTTTTTTTTTACTGTTCTGGCATCATGGCTTCCTAAATGCGACATGCCCCCAAAAACCATACCAGCAAAATCCAAAAGCCCAATGTTGCTCCTTCCCTTCTGAGCCCTCTAGTGCACCCACAGAGCACTTTACATACACATGAGGTATTTCCTTACTCGAGAGAAATGGGGTTACAAATTTTGTGGGGCATTTTCTCCTATTACTCCTTGTGAAAATGAAAAGTTTTGGGTAACACCAGCATTTCAGTGTTAAAAATAAAATTTTTCATTTTCACGTCCCACTTTAACGAAAGTTCGTCAATCACCTGTGGGATGTTAAGGCTCACAGTACCCCTTTTTACGTGCCTTGAGGGGTGTAGTTTCCAAAATAGTATGCCATGTGGGTATTTTGTGCTGTTCTGGCACCATAGGGGCTTCCTAAATGCAACATGCCCCCAAAAACCATTTCAGCAATATAATGACGCAACACTATGGGGCTGGCATGTAATTTTTTCCAGGGCTGGTTTTCACACCCAGTCCGGCCCTGCCCATGCCCCAAACCAGGTGCCCGTAGCGGAGCTAATGGAGGAGATTACCGGAGATCCCCGCCACGGAACGGGACAAGGTGAGTACCGTTGTCATCAGTGTCACCTGCCGACAGGTTAGTACAGGTGACACTGGTGACAGATTTCCCTTAAGATATAACGCAATTGAAACTGCACAATGAATGGTGTAAATGTAAAAAAATATCAAAATCTAAAAGTTGATTAAATGTATTCAGAAAGTCCATCAAAACAAAAAAGGTATCAATAAAAACTTTATGTTTAACTTTATGTTTAAATAAGTAGTAAAACAAATGAAAAACCTATGAAGATTGGCTATCGTATTTTTTCCCCAATTTTATCCCCCAAATAATTTTTTATTTTTTTTTGCCATAGATTTTATGGTAAAATTTGTGATAGGGGGAAAAATGAAAAAGTTATGGCTATAAGAAGAAGGCGAGGAGGAAAAAATTAAACGTGAAATGAAAAATCGCTGCATCCATAACCCCGTAAGGACCAGGGCAAGTTTCACTGTAGGACTAGAGTGTTTTTTGCACATCTGACCACTGTCGCTTTAAGCATTAATAAATCTGGGATGCTTTTACCTTTCATTCTGATTCCGAGAATGTTTTTTCGTGACATATTCTACTTAATGTTAGTCGTAAAATTGTGTCAATACTTGCATCATTTCTTGGTGAAAAATTCCAAAATTTGATGAAAAAATAAAAAATGTAGCATTTTTCAAAATTTGAAGCTCTCTGCTTGTAAGGAAAATAGACATTCCAAATAAATTATATTTTGATTCACATATACAATATGTCTACTTTATGTTTGCATCATAAAGTTGCCATGTTTTTACTTTTGGAAGACATCAGAGGGCTTCAAAGTTCAGCAGCAATAATCCAATTTTTCACAAAATTTTCAAAATCAGAATTTTTCATGGACCAGTTCAGGTTTGCAGTGGATCTGAAGGGCCTTCATATTAGAAATACGCCATAAAAGACCCCATTATATGTATAAACTGCACCCCTCAAAGTGTACAAAATGACATTCAGTAAGTGTGTTAACCCTTTAGGTGTTTCACAGGAATAGCAGCAAAGTGACGGAAAAAATTCAAAATCTTCATTTTTTACACTCGCATGTTCTTGTAGACCCAGTTTTTGAATTTTTACAAGGGGTAAAAGGGAAACAAATCCTCTCAAAATTTGTAACCCAATTTCTCTCGAGTAAGGAAACTCCTCATATGTGTATGTCAAGTGATCGGCGGGCGCAGATGAGGGCTCAGAAGGGAAGGAGCGACAATGGAATTTTGGAGAGTTTGAGTTTTTCTGAAATGGTTTTTGGGCGGCATGTCACATTTAGGAAGCCCCTATGGTGCCAGAACGGCAAAAAACCCACATGGCATACTATTATGGAAACTACACCCCTCAAGGAACGTAACAAGGGATGTTGTTTTTACAAAGGGTAATGGGAGAAAATGCCCCCCAAAATTTATAACCCTATTCCTTCGGAGTATAGAAATACCCCATGTTAGGACGTAAAATGCTCTGTGGGTGAACTACAATTCTCAGAATAAAAGGAGTCACATTTGGCTTTTGGAAAGCAAATTTTGCTGAAATGGATTTTGGGGGGCATGTCGCATTTAGGAAGCCCCTATGGTGCCAGAACAGCAAAAAAAACAAAAAAAAAAAAACACATAGCATACTATTTTGGAAACTACACCCTTCAAGGAACGTAACAAGGGTTATAGGGAGCCTTTACACCTCACAGGTGTCTGATGACTTTTGGTTAAAGTTGGATGTGTAAATGAAAAAAAAATTTTTTTTTCACTAAAATGTTGGTTTTTCCCCAAAGTTTACATTTTTACAAAGGATAATAGGAGAAAAAAGACCCCCAAAATTTGTAACCCCTATTTCTTTTGAGTATTGAAATACCCCATGTGTGGACGTCAAGTGCTCTGCTGGCGCACTACAATGCTCAGAAGAGGAGGAGCGCCATTGAGCTTTTGGAAAGAGAATTTGTTTGGAATGGAAATCAGGGGCAATGTGCATTTACAAAGCCCCCCGTGGTGCCAGAACAGTGGACCCCCCCCCACATGTGAACCCATTTTGGAAACTACACCCCTCACAGAATTTAATAGGGGGTGCAGTGAGCATTTATACCCCACTGGCGTTTGACAGATCTTTGGAACAGTGGACTGAGCAAATGAAAAATAAAATTTTTCATTTTCACGGAGCACTGTTCCAAGAAATCTGTCAGACACCTGTCGGACGTAAATGCTCACTGCACCCCTTCTTACATTACATGAGGGGTGAAGTTTCCAAAATGGGGTCACACTCTGGCACTATGGGGGCTTTGTAAACACATGTGGCCTTCAATTCCGGACAAATTTTCTCTTCAAAATCCCAATGGCGCTCCTTCTCTTCTGAGCATAGTAGTGCGCCAGCATAGCACTTTACATCCACATATGGGGTATGTTCTTACTCAGAGGAAATGGGGTAACAAATTTTGGGGCTCTTTTTTTCTATTTTCCCTTGTGAAAATGAAAACTTTAGGGTAACACCAGCCTTTTAGTGAAAATTTTTTTTTTCATTTTCCCATCCAACTTTAACAAAAATTTGTCAAACACCTGTGGGATGTTAAGGCTCACTGTACCCTTGTTACGTTCCGTGAGGGGTGTAGTTTCCAAAATGGGGTCAGATGTGGGTATTTATTTTTTTGAATTTACGTCAGAACCACTGTAAAATCAGCCACCCCTGTGCAAATCACCAATTTAGGCCTCAAATGTACATAGTGCACTCTCACTCCTGAGCCTTGTTGTGCACCCGCAGAGCATTTTACACCCACATATGGGGTATTTCTGTACTCTATTCTGTACTGAAATTGCGTTACACATTTTTTTTTCCTTTTACCGCTTGTGAAAATAAAAAGTATTAGGCCACACCAGCATGTTAGTGTAAACATTTTTTTTTTTTTACACTAACAGGCTGGTGTAGACCCCAACTTTTCCTTTTCATAAGGGGTAAAAGGAGAAAAAGCCCCCAAAAATTTGTAGTGCAATTTCTCCCGAGTGCGGAAATACCCCATATGTGGCCCTAAACTGTTTCCTTGAAATACGACAGGACTCCGAAGTGAGAGAGCGCCATGCGCATTTGAGGACTAAATTAGGGATTGCATATGGGTGGACATAGGGGTATTCTATGCCAGTGATTCCCAAGCAGAGTGCCTCCAGCTGTTGCCAAACTCCCAGCATGCCTGGACAGACAGTGGCTGTCCGGAAATGCTGGGTGTTGTTGTTTTGCAACAGCTGGAGGCTCCGTTTTGGAAACAGTGCCGTACAATACGTTTTTCATTTTTATTGGGGGGGGGACAGTAAGGGGTGTATATGTAGTGTTTTACCCTTTATTATGTGTTAGTGCAGTGTAGTGTAGTGTTTTTAGGGTACATTCACACGGGCGGAGGTTTGCAGTGAGTTTCCCGCTAGGAGTTTGCTCTGCGGTGAAAAATTTGCCACGGCTCATACTTGAAGCAGGGAACTTTCTGTAAACCTACCAGTGTGAATGTACCCTGTTTCAAAACTACAACTCCCAGCATGTACTGACAGACCGTGCATGCTGTACCACTGCACAGTGATCTCCAAACTGTAGGCAAACCTCCAGCTGTTTCAAAACTACAACTCCCAGCATGTACTGACAGATCGTGCATGCTGGGAGTTGTACTTTTGCAACAGCTGGAGGCACATTGGTTGGAAAACCTAGGTTCTGTTACCTAACTCAGTATTTTCCAATCAGTGTGCCTCCAGCTGTTGCAAAACTACAACTCCCAGCATGTACTGATCACCGAAGGGCATGCTGGGAGATGTAGTTATGCAACAGCTGGAGGTACGCAACTACAACTCCCAGCATGCCGACACAGCTGTTTGCTGTTTGGGCATGCTGGGATTTGCAGTTTTGCAGCATCTGGAGGGCTACAGTTTAGAGACCACTGCACAGTGATCTCCAAACTGTTGCCCTCCAGATGTTGCAAAACTACAAATCTGAGCATGCCCAGACAGCAAACTGCTGTGTGGGCATGCTAGGAGTTGTAGTTTTGCAAGATCTAGAGGACCACAGTTTAGAGACCACTGCACAGTGATCTCCAAACTGTAGCCCTCCAGATGTTGCTAGGCAACTCACCGGCTTCCGTAGGATCCAGTGAGCCGCATCGCTGTCCTCTTCTGCCGCCGATCACCACCGCCGATCACTGCCCTGTTCTGCCCCGCCTATTGTTGGTGGGCAAAATGGGGAAATTGAAAGTTAACCCCCCCCCCGCCCCCGATCTGCTATTGGTCGTCGCTTCTGGATGACCAATAGCAGGGATAGGAGGGGTGGCACCCCTGCCACCTCACTCCTATCCCTTCAGGGGGATCGTGATTGTCTAGGACAACCCTGATCCCCCTTATTTTCCGGGTCACCATAGACCATCATAGACCCGTATGACCTTGAATCGGTGCAAATCGGTGTGAATTCACCGGTGATTTGCGGCGATCACCGACATGGGGGGGGGCATTTGCACGAGGTGCCTGGTTAAGATATAAAGGCTGAATTTTAAAGGATAAGTCTCATGATCAAAAAATTATCCCCTATCTGAAGGATAGGGGATAAGTTTTGGATCGTGGGGGGATCCGAGCGCTGGGGATGGAGCCCCGGTGCTCTAGCACAGGAGCGCCTCACAGCCCCTGCCCAAAGTGGAAACAGGGGATACGTTTTTGATCATGAGACTTGTCCTTTAAGGCTTGCATGCCAGTCTTCTGGTGTACAAAAATCCAAATTTTAGTTGCACAAACATAATTTAGCAAAAAAATTTCCAACTTTTCCTGTGTTTTATTAAAAAAATGCTTACCTTTTTATGTAAGCACTGATAATTCCCCCCCTAAATTTTATTATTATGGGCAAATGCAATCTCTCATTTATACACATGGTGGCGCAGTTGCACAAAAAAACTCATGCACTAGCTGGGAAACTCTGAAACACAAGGAACAGTGTTGCATAGTTGTTTACTGGACATGCAGTTTTACTTTTTTTTGTTTTTAGAGTCCAAATTTTTGGACACAATAAGTATGTTATAAATTGTCCTATTCTGACCCCTATAACTATTTTTCTGTATATGGGGCTCAATTTTGGCGCCGTGATTTATAGTTTTTATTGGCACCATTTTAGTTTTGATGGAACTTTTTGATCGCTTTTTATTCATTTTTTTTTTTCTGACAAGTGATGTGACCATAAATTTGCAATTATGTTTTTTTTTACATTTATGCCATTCACCATACAGGATAATAAACTCTATATTTGAATAGCTCGGACATTGTGTTGTGTTATTTTAATGATCTGTTTAATAATGTGTCATTTTTCTTTTTTTTTTTTGAGAAAAGGGGAGGGGGGATTTTTATTTGGGAGCTTTTATGTTTTTTATTTTTTTTTGATACTTACACTTTTTAAATACACATATTGGACTATTTATAGCAATCATTAGATTGCTACAGTATGTACTGTTCGGTAGTATATAATGTCATAGTACTGATCAGTACTATCGCAGATCTTCTTGTACAGCCTGGCACTCCAGGCTGCACAAGAAGATTGGCCATCCTGCATGCTGGAGGAAGTCCTCCAGCGGCCATTTGTGCTAATCGGACCCCTTCAATTGCACAGCGGGGGGTCCCATGAGCCCACCCTAATGCAGTGAAACCTATATTTTTACTATAGATACCTTGATCAGCATTGATCACGGCATCTAAAGGCTTAGTGGTGGACATCAGTGTGATTGGTGATGTCCGCCATTATGGGTGAGTCCCCAGCTACTGATAGCAGCCAGAGCTCACAAAAAACATGGAAAGCCAATGCTAAGTTTCTGTCATGGTTTCATGCTCAGACAGGGTAGTATGTGTTTAGTGACAGTTTCCCTTTAAGAACAGTATGCCCTAAGGTATAAACTAAACCCATTTCCCCTGTTATCCAAAATAACACAGGCTGCAGATTACTGCATCAATTAATCATCAATCACCATTAGATCACGATTCTTTCAGACTCCAGTGAAAGTACCTGACACCATGATGTAGGAAGCGTGCATCCACACTGTTCCTGGGCACTAATATGGTATGCGGGCTGAGTTTACTTTCTTTATGTATCATTGCAAAAAAACTGAAGAAGAATACAAAATATAAGAAAGCATAGCAAATCAGTACAAAATGTAATAGTTATCTGAGCATCACAATGGGACTACATTGTAGTAAAACTATAAATCAATATGAGAACATCAAAGATCAGTGGTTATTCTCTAACTGTCTGGAATAACAAACTTCCTAACAAAAGGGAGTAAATCTTAGGTAGGAAAGCTGAACAGATGTTACCATGAAGCTAATCATTAGCAGGACTGACAAAGACAGAAGACAAAACAACCCAGGACAAGACAACAGGTACAGCAGCAGCTTACATACTGGAGGAAAGGTGGCACTTTTTGAAGGACCTGAAATAGTATACCACAAATTCCATTTAGGCATATAGAGGGAGATTAATCAAGGGATTTAAGCAGCTTTTCTTGCGAACAAAAAGTCCCACGTGCACCTAAGCAATTTTTTGTGCGACTTTTGTGGGTAAGCAAAAAATACCAATCTGTCCTACCTAAGCAAATTTCAGTTTTTACATTTCATGGTCCAGGACTTATTGCGAAAGTTGCAAGTGTAAACAAGGTCAGACCTGGCTCACTAACTA
This sequence comes from Hyla sarda, assembly GCF_029499605.1. Taxonomy (NCBI): domain Eukaryota; kingdom Metazoa; phylum Chordata; class Amphibia; order Anura; family Hylidae; genus Hyla; species Hyla sarda. The sequence goes on along the minus strand of NC_079189.1, from coordinate 177,586,487 downwards.
GAATATGACAGCATTTTCAAAAGTCGCACAAAAAGTTGCAGGTGAGACTTTTTGTGCAACTTTTTTAATGTTCATTTTTACAGGCACAGTGGGACGAGCAGGTAGGGAATGTACAGGAGGGTGACAAGCTTGTCACCCACCCGCACATCTCCCACCCACTCAACACTGCTACAACACCCAGCATGTCCTTACTATAAGGACATGCTGGGAATTGTAGTTGTGAGGCACGAGGGGGAGTGTGTTAGATGGGCAGGCAGATGACAAGCTTGTCACCCGCCCGCGCTGCATGACTACAACTCCCAGTATGTCCTTACTGTAAGGGCACAGAGTGAGTTGTAGTCATGTGGTGCGGTGCGGGCAGGAAATGTGTGGGTGGGTTACAATAAATGTACTAATGCTATCTTTTTTTTTCCTTCTCCTCTCAGATCTGTGTATCCTGTGGACTTTGACGATGACCAGTGTTTTTTTTCTTTTTGTTTAATGTTAATAAAATGGTTACCAAGGGCTAATGAGGGAGTGTTTTTTGGAATAAAAGGTTTTTGAACATGTTTTTTTATTTTTTATTTACTTTACAGGCTTAGTAGTGGAAGCCGTCTTATAGACAGAGTCCATTACTAAGCCAGGGCTTAGCGTTAGCACCAAAAACAGGTAACGCTAACCCTCGATTATTACCCCGGTACCCACCACCAAAGGGGTGTCGGGAAGAGCCGGTACCAACAGGCCCGGAGAGTCAAATATGGTGCTCCTGGGCCTAGGCGGTAACAGGCTGCCATTATTTAGGCTGGGGAGGGATGTTTTGGAAGGAATAGGCCTTCCCTTCTCAAGGATGATGCCTATAGGGCTCTGCTACCTTCTATGCCGCCCGTGGATAGATCCAATCAGCTTGGAAAACCTGAAGTTAAATTTCCTTAATAATGGCAAATACTTTCACACTAGGGAAAAACCCATCCAATGTGAATAGTGACCAAAATAGTCCTTATAAAAACGCAAAAAATTCAAAGTCAGTATTAAGTCCCACTGGTCTCATAATATTAAGAGTGGAGATCCATTCTCCTTCCCTTCTTGACATTTCTGCCAAAAAGTCCCCTTTTCTCCAATGCGGTTTTTGTTATTTCAATACCATAGAATATAGAACCACCAAAAGATGAACCATGCTTCTGTTTTAAGTGGTTAGACAGTTGATGACCCTCATATTCTCTTTTAATATTCTATAAATGTTCTTTTATTCTGGTGGACAATACCCTCTTAGTATGGCCAATATATGTTTTTCCACTGGGGCAATCGATCCCGTATATGACTCCCTTAGTCTTGCAGTTAATATGGAACTTCATTTTTATTTCTGTTAACTTGTCCTTACTGGTCACTGATAATATTGGGACCTTATTGCCACCAGTTTTACAAGGATTGCACATTCGACATGGATAAAAACCAATTTTTTGGTACTGACACTGTTAGAACTTTTTAAGAGTTCACCCTAAGAGTTCACCCATTATTTTGTCCTTACACAGTATATTCCACTGTTTATTCACTATACGTTTGAGCAGAAAACTGTGTTTAGTGTATGTAGTGATGATAGGTACCTTGATTTTTTTTTAGGAGTTGTCTTATCACTTACAATAGTACTATTTTGTAGTTCCTTTTCTTTTAGGAGGTCAGAAATGTGTGGTCACTCTAGTTGCATATCTCAAAGACGCTAAACGTGTTTTACAAATTCTACGTGAGGTTGAGTGGTGTGACGATTTTTTGTTAGGCACCTTAGACATCACGTCACTATATAAGGTAATTGAACATGTTTTTTTTTTACCTGCAGAAGTGGGGCACCGCCATGGGGACCAGATTTGCACCCAGTTATTCGATCCTATATATGGGTTTCTGGGAATCCTCCAATATTTTCATTAATGGAGGTTTGGCCGCAAATCTAGTCCTCTGGCGGCATTTTGTAGACGACATCATTTTTATTTGGAAAGGTGACCATGCTAGTATCGATATGTTTTTAGAGGATCTTAATAAAAGAGTTTTATTTGAAGTTTTCACCTCATGTTAGCCAAAGAGAGGTAATTTTTTTTATTTAACCACATTTATACAGTCCACACCAGATAACAGACTTACCAAAGTAACAAAGTACTATTTCCACATTTACCATATATTACCCAGCTGTTTCTAGATGAGATATGTACTTTCTGAAACCTGGTGACTACATATGACAGGTACCTTGGGGAAATGTTGCGATCCTCAACTGTATCACAACATATATATATAAACAACAACAAAGATGTGGTCTCAAATGGCTGGAGGTGCTCAACCCCAAATGCAGTTGTGCATTTATACTGGGGGAGCAGATCCTGCCCTTGTGGTCCGTTGCTAGGGGCAATCCTCAGCATAAAAATGCATACAATGGAGGATGCCTGCACCAGACTACAAGTGCCACAATAGAATCCTACACCAGATAGACAGTGTGGATGTGTAACAATTAGAATAATACAAGAATTTAGGTGCACTTCTGTGGTAGATGTAAACAATGACATTGGCTAACCCTCAACACTGCTGTTAAAATTGAGACATTAGCCAGTATATCCTTGTATGAAGGACATACCTGAGCCCGCACACCAACCCAAGGGTTCTTAAGTGGCACGGGACCTAACACTAAACCTACCTGTGCATATTAAGCAAAACCAGGGTCCAATGGGCAATTACGGCAGCATTAGGCCGAACATATATATATATATATATATATATATATATATATATATATAGTCATGGCCATAAATGTTGGTACCCCTGAAATTTTTCAAGAAAATGAAGTATTTCTCACAGAAAAGGATTGCAGTAACACATGTTTTGCTATACACACACGTTTATTCCCTTTGCGTGTATTGTAACTTAACGAAAAAAGGGAGGAAAAAAAGCAAATTGGAAATAATGTCACACCAAACTCCAAAAATGGTCTGGACAAATTATTGGCCCCCTTTCAAAATTGTGGAAAAATAAGATTATTTCAAGCATGTGACGCTCCTTTAAACTCACCTGGGGCAAGTAACAGGTGTGGGCAATATAAAAATCACACCTGAAAGCAGATAAAAAGGAGAGAAGTTAATTTAGTCTTTGCATTGTGTGCCACACTAAGCATGGACAACAGAAAGAAGAGAACTGTCTGAGGACTTGAGAACCAAAATTGTGGAAAAATATCAACAATCTCAAGGTTACAAGTCCATCTCCAGAGATCTAGATTTGCCTTTGTCCACAGTGTGCAACATTAGTAAGAAGTTTACAACCCATGGCACTGTAGCTGATCTCCCTGGGCATGGACGGAAGAGAAAAATTGATGAAAGGTATCAAGGCAGGATAGTCCAGATGGTGCATAAGCAGCCCCAAACAAGTTCCAAAGATATTCAAGCTGTCCTGTAGGCTCAGGGAGCATCAGTGTCAGTGCAAACTATCCGTCGACATTTAAATGAAATGAATGCTATGGCAGGACACCAAGGAGGACCCCGCTGCTGACACAGAGACATAAAAAATCAAGACTACATTTTGCCAAAATGAACTTGAGTAAGCCAAAATCCTTCTGGGAAAAGGTCTTGTGTTCAGATGAGACCAAGATAGAGCTTTTTGGTAAAGCACATGTTACGCCTAGCGCTCCGGGTCCCCGCTCCTCCCCGGAGCGCTCACGGCGTCTTTCTCCCTGCAGCGCCCCGGTCAGTCCCGCTGACCGGGAGCGCTGCACTGTCATGGCCGTTGGGGATGCGATTCGCACAGCGGGACGCGCCCGCTCGCGAATCGCATCCCAGGTCACTTACCCGTCCCGGTCCCCTGCTGTCATGTGCTGGCGCGCGCGGCTCCGCTCTCTAGGGCGCGCGCGCGCCAGCTCTCTGAGACTTAAAGGGCCAGTGCACCAATGATTGGTGCCTGGCCCAATTAGCTTAATTGGCTTCCACCTGCTCCCTGCCTTTATCTGACCTCCTCCCATGCACTCCCTTGCCGGATCTTGTTGCCTTGTGCCAGTGAAAGCGTTTAGTGTGTCCAAAGCCTGTGTACCTGAACTTCTGCTACCCATCCTGACTACGAACCTTGCCGCCTGCCCCCGACCTTCTGCTACGTCTGACCTTGCCTCTGCCTAGTCCTTCTGTCCCACGCCTTCTCAGCAGTCAGCGAGGTAGAGCCGTTGCTAGTGGATACGACCTGGTTGCTACTGCCGCAGCAAGACCATCCCGCTTTGCGGCGGGCTCTGGTGAAAACCAGTAGCCTCTTAGAACCGGTCCACTAGCACGGTCCACGCCAATCCCTCGCTGACACAGAGGATCCACTACCTGGAAGCCGAATCGTGACAGTAGATCCGGCCATGGATCCCGCTGAGGTGCCGCTGCCAAGTCTCGCTGATCTTCCCACGGTGGTCGCTCAGCAATCGCAGCAGATTGCCCAACAAGGACAGCAGCTGTCGCAGTTGACCGCCATGCTACAGCAACTTCTGCCTCTGCTACAGCAGCAACCATCTCCTCCGCCAGCTCCTGCACCTCCTCCGCAGCGAGTGGCCGCTCCTAACCTCCGCTTGTCCCTGCCGGACAAATTTGATGGGGACTCTAAACTCTGCCGTGGATTTTTGTCTCAGTGTTCCCTGCATATGGAGATGTTGTCGGACTTGTTTCCTTCAGAACGGTCTAAGGTGGCGTTCGTAGTAAGCCTTCTTTCAGGAAAGGCCTTGTCTTGGGCCACACCGCTCTGGGACCGCAATGATCCTGCCACAGCCACAGTTCAGGCCTTCTTCGCTGAACTCCGGAGTGTCTTCGAGGAGCCAGCCCGAGCTTCTTCTGCCGAGACTGCCCTGTTGAACCTGGTCCAGGGTAATTCTTCCGTTGGCGAGTACGCCATACAATTCCGTACTTTTGCTTCTGAACTATCCTGGAATAATGAGGCTCTCTGCGCGACCTTTAAAAAAGGCCTATCCAGTCGCATCAAGGATGTGCTGGCCGCACGAGAGATTCCTGCCAACCTCCAAGAACTCATCCATTTGGCTACCCGCATTGACATGCGTTTTTCTGAGCGACACCAAGAGCTCCGCCAGGAAAAAGACTTAGATCTCTGGGCACCTCTCCCACAGCATCCTTTGCAGTCTTCGCCTGGGCCTCCCGCCGAGGAGGCCATGCAAGTGGATCGGTCTCGCCTGACCCAGGAAGAGAGGAATCGCCGTAGAGAAGAAAATCTCTGTCTTTACTGTGCCAGTACCGAGCATTTCTTGGTGGATTGCCCTATCCGTCCTCCACGCCTGGGAAACGCACGCACGCACCCAGCTCACGTGGGTGTGGCGTCTCTTGGTTCCAAGTCTGCTCCTCCACGTCTCACGGTACCCGTGCGGATTTCTTCTTCAGCCAACTCCTCCCTCTCAGCCGTGGCCTGCTTGGACTCCGGTGCCTCTGGAAATTTTATTTTGGAGTCGTTTGTTAATAAATTCAGCATCCCGGTGACCCGTCTCGTCAAGCCGCTCTACATTTCCGCGGTCAACGGAGCCAGATTGGACTGCACCGTGCGTTACCGCACAGAGCCCCTCCTCATGTCTATTGGACCCCACCTTGAGAGGATTGAGTTCTTCATTCTCCCCAACTGTACCTCTGAGGTCCTCCTCGGTCTGCCTTGGCTCCGGCTTCATTCCCCCACCATTGATTGGACCACCGGGGAGATCAGGAACTGGGACTCTGCCTGCCACAGGAAGTGCCTCTCCCCCCCTCCCAGTCCCGTCAGGCAAGCCTCTGTGCCTCCCCATGGCCCCCGTCCTGGTGTCACACTGCCCCGTGCCAGGCCTCGCCCTCTGCCCTCCCTCCCCATCCCCACTCCTGCTGTACTGCCTGCCGTTGAGGAAACCCTCCATTCTTTCCCGGTGTCCTCATCCCAGGGGAGGCAGTTACCGGACAAAGAGAAGGGGAGACCTAAGGGGGGGGGTACTGTTACGCCTAGCGCTCCGGGTCCCCGCTCCTCCCCGGAGCGCTCACGGCGTCTTTCTCCCTGCAGCGCCCCGGTCAGTCCCGCTGACCGGGAGCGCTGCACTGTCATGGCCGTTGGGGATGCGATTCGCACAGCGGGACGCGCCCGCTCGCGAATCGCATCCCAGGTCACTTACCCGTCCCGGTCCCCTGCTGTCATGTGCTGGCGCGCGCGGCTCCGCTCTCTAGGGCGCGCGCGCGCCAGCTCTCTGAGACTTAAAGGGCCAGTGCACCAATGATTGGTGCCTGGCCCAATTAGCTTAATTGGCTTCCACCTGCTCCCTGCCTTTATCTGACCTCCTCCCATGCACTCCCTTGCCGGATCTTGTTGCCTTGTGCCAGTGAAAGCGTTTAGTGTGTCCAAAGCCTGTGTACCTGAACTTCTGCTACCCATCCTGACTACGAACCTTGCCGCCTGCCCCCGACCTTCTGCTACGTCTGACCTTGCCTCTGCCTAGTCCTTCTGTCCCACGCCTTCTCAGCAGTCAGCGAGGTAGAGCCGTTGCTAGTGGATACGACCTGGTTGCTACTGCCGCAGCAAGACCATCCCGCTTTGCGGCGGGCTCTGGTGAAAACCAGTAGCCTCTTAGAACCGGTCCACTAGCACGGTCCACGCCAATCCCTCGCTGACACAGAGGATCCACTACCTGGAAGCCGAATCGTGACAGCACATCATTCTACTGTTTACCAAAAATGGAATGAAGCCTACAAAGAAAAGAACACAGTACTTACAGTGAAATATGATGGTCCTTGGTTCGTAACCTTTTTGTTTAAATTTCTCAGCTAGCGTTTGTAGATGTGTGTCTCTGTCATCAGGGTTGGAGCAGATGCGGTGGTACCTGATGGCTTGGCTGTATATGATGCCTTTCTTGGTGTGGGATGGATGGGAACTTGAATTGTGTAGATAGCTGGATCGGTCTGTGGGTTTTCTGTATACAGATGTCTGTATTGTGTCCTTGTTTATAGTTACAGTGGTGTCCAGAAAGTTTACACTTTCTGTAGAGAAGTCCATTTTGAGTTTGATGGATGGATTAAATGTGTTGAAGGCATCATGAAATTGTTTGAGTTTATCCTCTCCTTCAGTCCAAACAATGAAAATATCATCAATGTATCTGTAGGGTTTGTGAATTTGGGTATTCAGGAATCACTCTTCAAGGTCAGCCATGAACAGATTGGCATATTGTGGTGCCATCCTGGTCCCCATAGCAGTTCCCATCATCTGTAGGTATATTTCACTGTTGAAGCTGAAGTAGTTCTGTGTGAGAATGAATTCTATACGTTTGGTGATGCTCTGAGGGCTGTATTTCTGGTTGTGGGTCTGGGAGGAGAGGAACAGTGAGCAGGCCTCAATTCCATCTCTGTGTGGGATGTTACTATACAGAGATTCTATCTACATCCATTGTTACCAATATGGAGTTGGCAGGCAAGTTCGTAATCTGACTCAGTTTGTTAAGAAAGTCAGTGGTGTCCTGTATGAAGCTGCTGGTGCGTGTAACAAAGGGTTTCAGTGTGTTTTCTACCAAACCAGATATCTGTTCAGTTAGTGTGTCCATACCTGTTATTGTTGGTCTGCCAGGGTTTCCAGATTTGTGGATTTTTGGGAGCATGTAGAATGTCCCTGTTTTGGGATCGGTGGGTACAAGTGTCTCTAATCCTTTTTGTGAGTCCTTTGGGAAGGATTGAATCAATTTTCTTAGTTCCATGGTGAATTCTTTGGTGGGGTCTTCTGTCAGTTTCTTGTAGTATGTAGTGTCTGACAATTGTCGGTTTCCCTCTTTGATGTAGTCCTGGGTGTTCATGATCACTACTGCTCCTCCCTTGTCTGCTGGTTTGATTGTGATGGCTTTATTATTTCTTAAGTTTTTGATGGCCTCTCTTTCCAATACTGAGAGTTTGTAGTAGGTTTTATAGTGGTGTTTAGTGACTAAGGATGCTGTTCTTAGTCTGAAGCTTGCAATGTAGCTGTCCAGTTTGCTGTTACGTCCTGGTGCTGGGGTGAAGTGGGAATTCTTTTTCTTGATGATGTAATCCAAGGTGGTAGTGGTTGTGTCCCCTTTGTCATGAAAGAATTCTTTAAGTCGTAGTCTTCTAAAGAATTCTTCAGACTTCAGAAGCTATAGCCTGATTAGTCCCTGAATGGGAGACTGCCTTGTATCAAAGCAGTAGACTTTTTTTTTACATTCGTTTTATTGAAAAGTGATTAAAAAAACGTACACAACAAGCACAATGTCAGATCGCGGGGGTCCAGCCGCTGGGGACCCCCGGGATCTCCGCTGCGGCACCCCGCTTTCATTACTGCACAGAGCAAACTCACAGGGCCCGGAGCATCGTGAGGTCACGGCTCTGCCCCCTTAATGCAAGTCTATGGGAGGGGGCATGAAGGCCACCACGCCCCCTCCCATAGACTTGTATTGAGGGGGCAGACCATGATGTCATGAGGGGGCAGAGCCCCCCACGATCTGACATCTTATCCCCTATCCTTTGGATAGGGCATAAGATGCTAGGGGCAGAGTACCCCTTTAAGGGGTTAAAGGAAAACTGCCAGCAAGTTCACCCACACTAAACCCAATACATGCAGCTATATTGTGGGTGAACAGGAGTCTGTAACGTGCTCACTTACTTAGTAAAGTTTTATTTTGGCCGTGTTTGCGTCCTCTATAGTGTCCGCCATCCATCGCCGTTTTGCGCACAGCAGGTGAGTCCCCCACTGGCAATCTTACTTTGTGTTTTGGAGGCAGGCGCCCTAAGCCGGCCCCCCTTGTTGCATATTCATTTTTTGTTCTCCACATCCTAATGACGTGGAGTTACCCGCCCCCCTAAGTGCTGCGCTCTGTCTTCCGAACACATGCAAAGTTTCACCGTGTAGAGCGGTTCTGAGGACGCACAGCTTTCACGTCATCAGGACAGAGAGCTAGGTTAAAAAAAACAGCGCTTGCGCTCAGAAGACAGAGCGCAGCGCTTAGGAGGGGGCAGATAACTCCATGTCGCTAGGACGTGGAGAAGCAAAAAATGAATATGCATCAAGGGGGACCAGCTTCGGGCGCCTGCCTCCAGAACACAAAGTAAGATTAGAGGCAGGCGCCTGAAGCGCAAACTCGGCCAAAACAAAGCATCCTAAATTACGTTCACCCACACTATAACTCAATGTATTGTATTTCAGTTTTCCTTTAAAATTGTCATCTTCTGACCCCTATAACTTTTTTATTTTTCTGCATACGAGGCTATATGAGGGCTCATTTTTGCACCGTGGTCTGTAGTTTTTATCTGTTAAAAATTTTTTCCTATGGGACATGTTTATCGCTTTTATTAATTTGTTTAGAAAATGAGCAAAAATAAGCAATTTTGGACTTTTAAATTTTTTTACGTATACGCCACTGACTGTTCGGTTTAATTAACATTATATTTTTATAGTTCAGATATTTACACACGGGCAATACCACATATGTTTACTTTTTTATAGCCACACCAGAAGGTATAATAACTGAGGGCTATAGGAAAAGTATAGCATCTTACATTATTCAAGCTCCCATCCGACACACCAAACGCGTGTTACCTTTAAGTCTGTTTATCCGACTCAAAAGATTGAATAGTGATCTTGCCATATACCATGAACAGGCCGAAGATCTTAAGAGGAGGCTTCTGGACAGAGGTTACCCTCAAGCTATCCTAGATACTGCTCAAAATAAAGTCGAGAAAAGGGATAGAAAAGAAATGTTATCTAGACATAGTAAGAAAAAGAGTAATAATGAGAAAAGATTTTTTTGGTAATTCCCAAATTAATTCAGTCATAATACCATCAGGAAACATTGGCACATTCTAGGGAACGACAGTGATCTCAGGCCGGTTGCTGAACACCCCCCACTTATCACCTACAGAAAAAATGAAACCATCTCGGATCACCTAAAACATCTTAGTAAAACCCACCAGACCAAAATACCTAAACCCTAAACCCAATTATGATAGGCAATTTTAAGTTTGGGAATTGTAGGTAGGTATTGTTGTTACAATGCCTGCGCTAAATCTTGTGTTCTGGGTGGTGTGTCCCACTCCGTCACTCATCTGATCACCTGTAAAAGTACCTTCGTAGTCTATTATACGATATGCCCATGCTTGCGCTTCTATATAAGTAAAACCAAATGTCAGCTTTGCGTTCGGTTTAGAGAACACCTCTACTCCTTAAGAAAAGGTCAAGGTGCTCCCAGGATAGCCGAGCATTTACAATCATGTCACAATAACAATATCGAGGTGCTAAAATACGGAGGCCTCCAGAGGATTGTTCTACCAGAAACTGGAGGTGATAGACACAACCTGCCTTTGCGAAGCTTGCTGGATCCTCAAATATATGGCCCAATGACCTAAAGGCCTAAACGACCAGTTAGATATGTCCCTGTTCCTGATGTAATCATATATTCATATCTAGGTTTCTATACCGAGCCCGCCTTATATGCGGTAGTAGTCAATTGGCTGCTATCTGTTTTTGTTTATCTTTGTTCCCCCTTTCCATTTTGTCCTCACTAGCTATTCTTACATTTTTGTTTACACTTTGCTATGGTAACTTTTCAAGCCACTCACGCTTAAACACCCAGCGCGATGACGTAGATCCGACGCTGGAAGAAGCACGCACTGCAGTGCAAAACTGCCGGCGTTTCCTCTGACCGCTCCCACTACGCGTCAGAACTGAAGACCCTGTAGCTCGGACTCGGGATCGCCTCCAAACCTGTTGTACGGTGAGTGCATCTATGTTTCTCTCCGTTTGTATGTTTATTTTTTATATATTTTTATATGGAATTTGGTAAAATTGATCAGTGTTATCGGCGCTCTGCTGCTCCAACCTGCTGAGCAGGCATAGAGAAGCAGATCACCGATTGGACGGGGGGGAGGCAGGTAGGCACCCTCCCCCTGTCCTCTCAGCTGTTTGGGACGCCGTGATTTCACTGCAACGGTCCCGAACAGCCTGACTGAACTGACGGGAACGGTTTTACTTTCACTTTAGAAGTGGCAATCAACTTTGATCGCCGCGTCTAAGGGGTTAATGCGGGGCGTCACTGCGATCGGTCATGTCTGGCATTAGACACGGGTCCTGGCGGCTGATAACTGCCGGGACCACCTGGCTATGAAGCGGGGTCAGCTCGTGAGCCCACGTCATAGCAGGGGAGCGGGCGCAGGGCGTACAGGTACAAGTTTATATACAGTATATACAAGTGTATATACAGTAGGTGTATTTTATGGGTGAACTATAACTAGTAACTTTGTGAATTTCAATTTGCAGATCCTGTAATACCCCACTGCTTGGTGGTTGTGAGTATAATTTGTGTACAGCCTGCAGGTCTTATGATTTACCTTTTGAAGATCAACCACTTTCCAACCATGAAATGGTGCTGTGGATGAAAGATTTCATATATGATTTCATATATGATGTGCATTAGCAAATGTAAGGCTCTACATTGTGTGACTGTAATTTTTTTTTAGTAAAATCTTCCTAATTCCGACCTCCTCAGACCATCCTATATAATAAAATTTCTCCCAAAGAGATTCATAGGTTATAGAACAATGATTGATGAGGTTAACTCTTCCCTGTCTGATAGTGATCAGGATCTTAACCTCTTTCCATTAGAGATTACTTAAGGCCATAAATCCTGATGAGTGTGTACAGTCTAAGCTTGTACGTGATGACAGGTTGCCTAAAAGATTACAACCTTTAAAGTTAATTCAGGTTTTATGAAGTTATGTAGAATGGGATTATCCCAGTAAGTGGATGTTGCTGTTTCTAATCTTTTTTAAGCAAACCATTGTACATTGATTATGGGTCAGATTTGTTGACACTATGGATGACAGAATTGATAATGCCTTGTGCAAAACTTATATATCTGCTTTAGCTCAAGCTAAGGCTGCATTGACTTCTTTACTGGTGCTAATGAATCTCAGGTCTTTCAAGTTACTCCAGGTCTGATTTTATGTGATGTCTAACAAGAAAGATTTGCAGCAAGTGCTATGGTGCTCTAAACTGCAGGGAGAGATGTCTTTATATCAAACCATGGGGGACAGATACCTATTGCAATGTTTACCTTCCTGAAAGAAGGACTGGTAAAGCCAGTTCACAAAAGACTTCACACCATACTCTCCTGTCTCTTCAAGACAGAGTTTTCTTATTTTTGTTTAGCTCTGATGAAGCAGTTCATAGGTTTCTGTTAAACTCCAGGACTTTCTCTAGGTTTCTTCTATGGGAAAAACAACAAGAGATCTTGTACGCTGTCAGAAACCCGAGAACCCAAGCTACTGTCACTTTTGTCAAATAAAGATGCTTGGTCTTATGGCATTGGTCAGCAATGCTACCGATTGGGCTAGATGGCGCATGTGTCCATTACAGCAGAGTCTGCAGAACTGGGACTGTGATTTGGCCATTCCAGACACTGTTACAATGTTTCCAGAAAGACAAGAAATTCCCTTAAAGGACAACTGCAGCATTATCACACTTATCCCCTATCCACGATCTCCTGAACGGGGCCCCCGCATTAGCGCTCAGTGAGAGTGCTAATGCTCCCTCCCCGCCTCCTCCCTGCCCCCTCCCCATACAGTTCTATGGGAGAGGCAGGAAGGCACGAACGCTGCATCCCCACCTCTCCCATAAAACTACATGGAGGAGGCGTGTTGGCTGCGGCATAATACTGCGGCCGGCACACTTCGTGCACGGGAGAGCCGCGGCAAAGCCATGGCCCCATGCAGGAGATTGTGGCGGGTCCCAGCGATCGGACCCACCGCGATCAAACACTTATCCTCTATCCTGCGTATAGGGGATAAGTTGTTTTCAGCCACAGATGGCCTTTAAGTGGTGACTCTACCTAATAAAAAATTTCAAGTCACTCCTTCCTCCTACGTGGATAAAAATAGTAACCAATCCATGCTCAACAGGATAGAGCACTCACTTGGTGCACAGAGGGTTAAGGATGCATGATCTCTGACATAAAGATGTTATCCAAAATCAGATAGATGAGTGCTGTTCAAAAATATCTCGCTCTTTTTTTTTTTAAACTAAGATTTTTATTATAAATTAACAAGTTGAATTACATACATAACAAGCTAACAATTAAGTATTTCCACTGCCCCACCCCTCACCCCCCATCTACCAGGTGAAAAAAAAGAAAAAACAACAACAACACAAATATTCCTTTGTATCCAGAAATCCTATCCTACAGCGCATTCTCTCATACCTGTTAACTTTTTCCACTTCTTTCTCAATCCATTTTCTCATTATTAAAAGTCTACCCTTAAAAAAGACTTTAGAAATGACCTTTCGCTTTGAGAGAGGTAATTCAAGGAGAATTCCAAAGATCATCACCATTGCATCCATACTTAGAGTAATACCCAATTTTTGGGGAAAAAATCACAGAAAAATGGGCCAAAAATAACAAAAATAAAAAATCACAGAAAAAGGTCACACTTACTGGTTACTGGTACAAGGGAAGGTTACACACCTATTCCCACTATGATGCAGATCAACCACAATGCTATATGGGAGAGAATGCACAGGGGCAAAATACTGATGAACAACCACTCACACGTCTACTATTCATGAGGGGGGTAGCTGCTTAGTATTATAATTGCACACAGATAAGGAATACACAGGGTGCCATTTGCATGATACACAGGGTGCCAAGTGCGTAGTGCACCATGTTGGTTTACAGCCCATGAGTGACACCCATACTATTCGATCTGGCGGGCTGCCTAAAATCATATACCGTATTTTTCGCCGTATAAGACGCACTTTTTCTTCCCCAAAACGTGGGGGGAAAAGTTGGTGCGTCTTATACGGCGAATATACGCCCGAGGCTGCTGCGGGCGAGAGCGGGAAGTCAGCTGTAAGTACAGAGGCTGCGCGGTGCGGTACAGCGCTGACTACCCGCTCCCCACCCGCAGCAGCCTCATGACCGCCGGTGAATTTTTCACCTCACACCGGCTATGTTTATTGCCCTATGCCTGGAAAATACAGTTCCGGGTGCCGGGCAAGTGAATTACTAATAACTGTATACTAAAAACCAGGGGGCCTCCAGCTGTTCTGAAACTACAACTACCAGCATGCCCGGACCGGCAAAGGCTGTCTGGGCATGCTGGTAGTTGTAGTTTCACAACAGCTGGAGGCCCCCTGGTTTTTAATATACAGTATTAGTTTTTACCTGCTCTGGCTGGCCCCCGCCTGCAGCCGCACACAGGAGCCGGCCCGGGCAGATAAAATCATAGGTTTTCCTATGCCGGACATCCCTATGTCCCGAAAAATCTTTTCGGGACATAAGGCTGTCCGCGGGTCACTCACCATTCCCCGGCCGATGCGCGTCCTCCTCTGGTCCTCCTGCGGTCTTCCTGCGATCCTCTGCCTCTCTATGGTTGTACGCACGGGACCTCAGTGACGTCCCGTGCGTACAACCATAGAGGCGCCGGAGGACCGGAGGAAGACGCACGCCGACCGGGGCCTGGTGAGTGACCGGCGGTGTGTAATCTTCAGCGTTCCGGTCACCGCTCCTCCGGTCCCGGCACCTACTGCTATGGTCCATAGGCCATAGCAGTAGATGTGACACTGGGCCAGAGGAGCAGTGACCGGATCACTGTGGGGGCAGCACACAGAGATACAGCCTCCAGCCATACACTGTATATGGCTGGAAGCTGTATGTCTGTGGGGGGGAGCTGCCTACTATTGCGGGGGAACTATACTGCCAGCCATTGTGGGGGAACTATACTGCCAGCCATTGTGGGGGAACTATACTGCCAACCATTGTGGGGGAACTATACTGCCAACCATTGTGGGGGAACTATACTGCCAACCATTGTGGGGGAACTATACTGCCAACCATTGTGGGGGAACTATACTGCCAACCATTGTGGGGGAACTATACTGCCAACCATTGTGGAGGGTGGGGAGCTGCCTACCATTTTGGAGGGGGGGAGCTGCCTACCATTGTGGGGGAACTATACTGCCAACTATTGTGGGGGGGAGCTGCCAGTGCCTACCATTGTGGGGGAACTATACTGCCAACTATTGTGGGGAAACTATACTGCCAACCATCGTGGGGGAACTATACAGCCAACTATTGTGGGGGAACTATACTGCCAACCATTGTGGGGGGGAGGGGGGAGGAGCTGCCTACCATTGTGGGGGAACTATACTGCCAACTATTGTGGGGGAACTATACTGCCAACTATTGTGGGGGAACTATACTGATATAAAATATTTTACTACAGTATTTGGTTCAGAATCTTTTTTTTCTAGATTTTCCTCCTTTAAAATTGGGTGCGTCTTATATGCCGGAGCGTCTTATATGGCGAAAAATACGGTATGTGCACCCCACAAAGCACTGACACCTTGGGCTCCCCCAGCATCACAAGGCCAGACCACATCATAAAAAAAATCTATACTCCATATGATGAACATGAGCTATTACTTGATAATTTTTTAAATAAATTTTTTGACTAATATGACCTTTAATGCCTTTCCAGTATTCATCAATCTCACTACAAGACCATAACATGTGAATAAGATCAGCATTTTCAATTTTGAATCTAGGGCAGACTGAATAATTTGACCCAAACCTAAAGGTATTTTGTGGGGTATAATGTAACGTGCTGTTTAAAAATATCTAATTCATTTCTACCCAGCCATCCAGGGGAGAGCAGTAAATGTCAAGTCAGACGACATTGTGGTGTCCCAGTAAAGAACACATTACACTGCCCGTCCTGTCCGGCAGATGTTATTGCAGGCTTCCGTTCTGGCTCACATCTCCCAGAAAGGAAATGCTTTGTAAAATTGTATTGATTCTGGTTTGATTCATGTTTTTTATACCTTTGTATCATTAATTTCTGTTCATAATGCCTATTTACCAATAATGTGCTATTATTAGGACTGCTATACCTTCAGGAGGGACCTGCAGAGGAGTCATGTGATTAGCTGGGGCCAATAGGGATCTCCTGCCATAGTTAAATGACCTTTCTAGGCAGGGAGAAGTCAATGTTGTGAGGAATTCAGTTGTCATAAGGATTATAGTGGGCAGAAAAGTCAGTTAGTGGAGTGATGTACAGAGTGAGGAGAGAAGTTGTAGAGTCTGAGTCAAATTTCTGCAAGTGAGCAACAATACTACCTAGTACCTACAAGTGTTCCGCCATCCTGGAAGAGTCCTGGAAGTTGCAAGTAGAAGAAGCAAATGTACCGACAAGGGGCCCCGTAACACAAGTTAAGAATCAGAGTAGAAAGCCTCAGGCAGATCTGGTCCGAAAAGTCTTAAGCCTGGTGGATGCACTGTAGTGAGTCTCGAGTCAGTGTCTGTTGTCTAAAGTCCAACATCTAAAGTCTCCAGTAATTAAGTCCAGTCAAGTCAAGTTACATAAAAGTGGAGTATACTACAAGTCCCAGGGTGCCCAGCCATTTTACTACTGACTACCTCTGCAACCCTCTGTCCTACCCTGCTGTGCAAAGACTTTATCGCTATGTTTATAACATCTGCCTTTCTCGAGTAAACTCCTTAGTGGTTTTCCATAACCTTGCATCTGGTGTCTTCATTGACCAGAGCCTGGCCCAGGAGAACATCTTTACCTTGGAGCTTTGTGGTTAACGCTACCCTGGCATCAGGAGTAATTGTCTGTCTGTTCACTGAACCCCATCATTAACACTACAACAAACCACATTAGCTCACCACAACATGACTACAGTATCCTACACCAGGGAGGTACAAAATCAATTACTCTTCTCACAGAAGTGGAGTTGGTCTTTACTCAGGCAGAGACCTTTCCTCAGCAGCTGTTATCTGTACACATTGAAGGGGTTTGTAGCTACTTGACAGACAGTTTCTTACACCAGAGAGGTATAAGATCCATTACCCTTGTTATAGAAGTGGAACCAATCTTTACTTTGGCAGAACTTCCTTCATCAGTTGGATGTACACAATAAAGCAAGTTTCAACTCCTTGGCAGACTGAAAAAGTATCTTACCCTCTATGGGAAGAAGCATCTGGATCAGATGATCTTCCAAAAGATCGCAGACATCTGGGGTCTCCCCCAAGTGGACTTAATGACCATTTACAAGAATGCGAAGAAAGCATGATTCTACTCCTTTCTCAGGAAACACAGGCCATGGGCTCTGGATGTAATTTCAAATCCAAAGAACTTCCATTATGCATATGTTTTCTGCCTATATATCAGCCATTGCCATCTGCCCTTGTTGACCCAACAGGACCTGATTCTCACTGCTAATGTTGATGTCTAAAGGAATTTATTAGAGGCTCCCAAAAGAAACACATCGACTGATGTTGTCCTCATCTAGATGGCCTGGAAGTTGATAGGTCAATTCTTGCAAGCTCTGGATTGTCCAAAGCCATTATTAACTCTCTGCATGCAATCTATAGAGACAAAAAGGCAGAGCTCCTCATAGGACAGTACCGTCTGGTGCACAATATAGGTAGGCTGTGAAGCCGAATAATTCCAATGTGCTCACCTTGGTGGGTTGTGTGCCGGACACAACCACAGTATCAACATATGAGTATAGGGGTACTGCTTTCCTGGGATCGGTCAGGGTATGCACCTACTGATATGCTTATGGCAGAAGACGAGGAAAAAACAGGAACCAGGTTTCAGCGCAATCCACCATTCAGAGGTAATTCACCAGTCAAAGGCAAGGTACCATATGCAATGTAATAAAATCTTTATGCAGCCAGGTATTGACGTGTTTCAGGGCTCTAGGGCCCCTTCTTCAGAATATTAGGCATAACATACACACACTCACATGGGTTTTAAATACACTAAAATGGCGCCAAGGGGGATAGCTCTGCCCCCTGGGCGTGTACAGACTAAACAGCATGATATACATAGTTAAATTGTAAAACACATAAATTCATATATTAAAAATTCTCAACTATTACTTCTTAGTATATTAAGATAGTGGGGCGTAAAAATAGGTATAATTAGGTGGTATATCGCGACTCCCCCGGCAGTACGCATGTGCCGGGGAATCGCGACATGAAACTGAGGGTTGAACCGCATCGCAGTGTTGACAGCATGCGACGCGAGTTCAAACCGTGTATCCGCGCACGCGCCTATGGCGCCGAGAGGCCCGGCACCTGGTGCCTGCGCAGAGGGGAGAAAGGGAAACTTGTAGAGGCCACGGGATGTTATGGTGAAAACAGCAAGGGCGTGAGGTCTGACATCTAGCGCCTACGCAGGACAGACGTGACTGGCACGTGGAGGCTGCATCACTGTGTTTACATCTTGTGGCGCATGCGCAAAGCAGTGATATAATAGTGAAACAGGCGAGAATCAAGCCTCATGCTCCTAGGGCAACTAAAAACTGGTAAGAAATAAAACAATACATAAAAGCAACCTGCCATTTTTACCTATACATAGTGACAAGGAGATTGAAAGGATAGGATATATATTATGCACATATATATATATATATATATATATATATATATATATATAAATAGTGAAAAAGACCACCTGGAATGCAAAGACAAAAATTGTGTGGCCTATTTTCTATAAAAATTATAAAATGATGATATGATATTAAGCCCTGTTACAACAACAATTGTATACATAAATACACTTCTGGGTCATTGTATGTCCATGGTTGGACATACTGTGCATAATGTGCAAAGATAAACATGCTCATGTCATTAGGTGGAAGTAGGGGAATAAAAAGAGAATAATGAAATCGGTATATGGTATGTATAGAATGTATACCTAGTCTATATGAATAATGGGAACCGGATAACAATTATCGGATGATATCGGCGACTTCATTTAAGCCCACTGGATTTAGGCAGTTAATTTTATAAATCCAGTAGGATTCGCGCCTTTGAAGCTTATCAAACCTGTTTTGGGTATTGTGAGGAATGTGTTCAATGGCAGTTAAGGAAAAGCCAGAGAAATCTTTATTGCGTGCCATAGCGGCATGTCTGGCTACACCATGGTTCATGAATCCATTTAGTGTGTTAAATCGGTGTTTGTTCATCCTTGACCGTAATTGTTGAATGGTCCGTCCCACGTATTGCATATTACATGGACATTCTAATAGATAGATGACGTACTGGAACAGTCAATCCTGGATTTTATGGGGAATGATTCTCCTGTGATGTTACTTTTGAATTTTAGGGTGGAATCCTTAATATTTATGCAGCATTTGCATCTTTTCACATTGCATTTGAATGTGCCCGATTTCTGGTTTGGAGTAATTGATTTTTCCTGTTTGTCTCGTAGTTGGCTAGGTGCCAAGGTGTTCTTCAAAGTCTTTGCTCTCCTATATGTTATTCTGGGTTGTTGGGAGATTTTGTATAAATGAGTTCTTTTTCATATACGCCCATGTAGATGTTAGCAAATGCAGGGGCGAAACGCGTCCCCATGGCAGTCCCATGGGTCTGCCGATATATTCCATGTTCAAATGTGAAGTAGTTGTGATTTAAGATATAGGAAATGCAATCACAGATAAATAGTTTTTGAATAGGGGGCATGTCTGTATCCAGTTCCAATGTGTTACCTATGGTATCTATACCCAAAGAATGTGGTATATTTGAGTACAGCGCTGCCACGTCTAACGTAGCCCATTTGTATGTTTTATACCATTTAACATCCTCCAATAATTTGATAAGTGTCGGGGTGTCTTTTAAGAAGGATTCCAATGAAATTACATATTTCTGTAGGATAATGTCTATATATTTGGACGTATTGCTGGAAATGGATCCAATACCTGCAATGATGGGTCTGCCTGGGGGGTTCACAACATCTTGTGAACCTTTGGTAAATGGTAGAACAAGGCTGTTCTACGGTTTTTAACTATCATGAATTCTTTTTCTTTTTTGTTTATAATGCCATCGGTGTACGCTTTGTTTATTAGTTCCAAACATATTTTTTGATACTCAGTTGTAGGGTCATGGGGGAGAATTGTATAATACATCTGGTCCCCCAAGATTTTCAGTGCTTCCTACAGATACGTCCGTCTGTCTTGCAATACAATCCCACCTCCTTTGTCGGCGCTTCTAATGATTAGATTGTGGCTATTTGACAGCGATTTAAGTGCTTTTTTCTCATTGATGGATAAGTTTGAGTTCTTTTAAGTCCAAACCTCTAAAATCTGCGGCCACTAAATCAAAAAAAGTCTCAGTAAAGTGACCCCTATGGTTAAGCGGATAGAAATTAGATGGGGGTTTTAGCTCAGTGTGTATAGGAGAGGGGTGTATGTTAAGTCTTAATTCATCTGTTTCCCCAACCAATTTAATGTAATGGTTGGGTAGAGATAAATGTCTTGTAAGTGTTAATTTTCTAGTGAACTTGTTCAGATCGACATATAAATCAAAATCATTAATTTTGTTTGAAGGGCAAAACGAGAGACCTTTGCCTGATAGATTCAATTCCGAATCATTAAGTGTATAGGATGAAAGGTTGAAAATTTCCACATTCTTAGCACCAGACTATGACAAAGAGATCAACTTATTGATCAGTGTACTGCGTTGCAAAATCATCCTATAGACATTGGGGACACCACTAACTGTCCCATTGATATTTCCGTAGAAAGTTGTGATTTACCTAAACTGTTTTTTGATTTGGAACGTACTTTAAAATCTGAGATTCAGCATCATATAGATCTAAGATTTCTGCGGATCTACATATCTGAAAATATTGTTCCTAGAGGCCTCAGACTTAGACCTGAACCGGCTTTTAAGGATGATACTGTTTTTGTGAATGAATGGTCTGATATGATGCATAACTTTTCTCTTACCATAGCACAAACACTATGTGAAAAACGTGAAACTATATGTGAAAGCATTGATAATGAGATCATGAGTATTGTAAACATACTTAATCTCCATCGCCAACATAAAGATTTCTCCAAACTAGACCGCATTCTCACCGTGAGAATTCTGAACATTGAAAAAGACACATTAGAGAAAAAGGTTCACAAACTGAATCGCGATAGGAACAATTACCTGATGGGGAACATCAAATACTGGCTTAAAAACAAAGCTTATTCCCTATCTAATTCTGAGGAGAGAACTAGGGGGAGTAATCATCCTCCCCAAAATCCTCAGAACTCTGAGCACACAGATAATCCGTACCCATCTAGAGGAACACCACAATACAAATTCCACAAACGTAATTATACTAAACCTCCATCTAGATCACAACCACATACCCAACACACCAGATATTTATCTAACAGTAATACACATTTACCTAAAAACAAACCACATGACAAACCGCGTTGTCAGAATTTACCTGTACCACGTAATCTAGTTCAATCTGGTATCCATATTCCACTCCCCAATCATCCCTCTGCTGCAGACAATCCTCCACCTAATTCCTATCCCAATACTGAACCCTCACACCCCAAATCTGTATCCAAGGAACCCCTACAAGGACTACCGGATTTTCCTCTGTTATCCAAAAGGTTATCAGATCAAGCCGAACATTTACAAGGATTCAAGAATAAAGAACAGATACCTATAAATTTACAACCATCACTCGACATCCATTCCCAAACCCATGGAGTTATAAAAAGACCCGAGTCTACCAATACATTGAATACGGAAGAATTGGACAAATTATACGAACTAGCTACTGTCCGTTCATCCCTATCTCTACCTCCCACCTTCTTCCCGGATACCCTCCCGTCGGATCTACAAGCTCCATCCATCTCTCTCCAACTTGATTACTCTCTTTTTACCATATGTGAAACTCCGCATTTGGATCTGGATTCTTCTTTGGATCACCACATATTATCCAGCGATCAGATACCAGTAACACCAGTGATAGATTGACAAGCTAACCACTCTATGCTTTTTTTTAGACCTACCCATTGCACTAACCCCAACCCCCACGTATTGAGTTATCAAGACTGATCTGATAACCAATTACTTCAGCCCAAAATCACTAAAACGGAAGGAGCGAGAAGAGGAAGAGAAGGACAGAGAAAAACCAAAAGGGGTTGTAGGGGTAGGAGGTGCAAGAAGAAAAGATTCACATTTACCGAAATTAAAGAAAAACAAAACGATACAACACTAGCAGAAAAAACATCTGCTAAGAATGTGAAAATTTTCAACCTTTCATCCTATACACTTAATGATTCGGAATTTAATCTATTAGGCAAAGGTCTCTCGTTTTGCCCTTCAAACAAAATTAATGATTTTGATTTATATGTCGATCTGAACAAGTTCACTAGAAAATTAACACTTACAAGACATTTCTCTTAAGACCTAACATACACCCCTCTCCTATACACACTGAGTTAAAAATCCCATCTAATTTCTATCCGCTTCACCATAGGGGTCACTTTATTGAGACTTTTTTTGATTTAGTGGCCACAGATTTTAGAGGTTTGGACTTAAAACCTCCTAAGAACTCAAACTTATCCATCAATGAGAAAAAAGCACTTAAATCGCTGTCAAATAACCACAATCTAATCATAAGAAGCGCTGACATAGGAGGTGGGATTGTATTGCAAGACAGACGGACGTATCCAAAAAGAATTCATGATAGTTAAAAACCCTAGAACAGCCTTGTTCTACCATTTACCAAAGGTTCACAAGGATATTGTGAACCCCCCAGGCAGACCCATCATTGCAGGTATTGCATCCATTTCCAGCAATATGTCCAAATATATAGACATTATCCTACAGAAATATGTAATATCATTGGAATCCTTCTTAAAAGACACCCCGACACTTATCAAATTATTGGAGGATGTTAAATGGTATCCAACATACAAATGGGCTACGTTAGATGTGGCAGCGCTATACTCGAATATACCGCATTCTTTGGGTATAGATACCATAGGTAACACATTGGAACGGGATGCAGACATGCCACCTATTCAAAAACTATTTATCTGTGATTGCATTTCCTATATCTTAAATCACATCTACTTCACATTTGAACATGGAATATATCGGCAGACCCATTGGACCGCTATGGGGACGCGTTTCGCCCCTGCATTTGCTAACATCTACATGGGCGCATATGAAAAAGTACTCATTTATACCAACCACAGGTGGTCTGATAACATAAAATTTTACAAAAGATACATCGACGATCTTCTTTTTATCTGGGACGGCACAGAACAAGAATTCAACCTATTTACAGAATATTTGAACAAGAACAAATTCAATATCTCACTATCTGGTAAATGCTGTGACACCAAAATAGAATATCTGGATTTAGAACTTTCCCATGAAGATCATAAAATCATCACCAAAACATATTTCAAACCAGTAGATTGTAACAGCCTACTATCCTACCACAGTTGCACTTATAAAAAATGGAAATTGAATCTGCCTTATGGTCAATTCCACTGGCTTAGAAGGAATTGCACCAAAATTAAGGACTACAAAACTCAAAGTAAAATTATGACTCAAAGACTCCAGGACAAAGGCTATCCTAACAGCATTATCATAGCAGCCTATATATGTGCTTTGAAGGGAAAACCTGTGGAGAACCCTCAAGGAAGCCCCGGACATATTGAGCTTACCGGAAGCCATCCCCAAATTGGACCCATTGAGCCCACCAAGAGTCACCTACAAACTGAAGCACAACCATTTAAACACAACTTTATAACCACATATTCCACCTCACATCATGAAATCCGGAAGATTTTTAATAGACATTGTAACATTCTTCTCCAAGATCCCTTTCTAAAAGACAAAATCTCCCAACAACCCAGAATAACATATAGGAGGGCAAAGACTTTGAAGAACACCTTGGCACCTAGCCAACTACGAGACAAACAGGAAAAATAAATTACTCCAAACCAGAAATCGGGCACATTCAAATGCAATGTGAAAAGATGCAAATGCTGCACAAATATTAAGGATGCCACCCTAAAATTCAAAAGTAACATCACAGGAGAATCATTCCCCATAAAATCCAGGATTGACTGTTCCAGTACATACGTCATCTATCTATTAGAATGACCATGTAATATGCAATACGTGGGACGGACCATTCAACAATTACGGTCAAGGATGAACAAACACCGATTTAACACACTAAATGGATTCATGAACCATGGTGTATCCAGACACGCCGCTATGGCACACAATAAAGATTTCTCTGACTTTTCCTTAACTACCATTGAACACATTCCTCACAATACCCAAAACAGGTTTGATAAGCTTCAAAGGCGCGAATCCTACTGGATTTATAAAATGAATTGCCTAAATCCAGTGGGCTTAAATGAAGTCGCCGATATCATCCGATAATTATTATCCTGTTCCCATTATTCATGTAGACTAGGTAATCATTCAATACATACTATATACCGATTTCATTATTCTCTTTTTATTCCCCTACTTCCACCTAATGACATGACCATGTTTATCTTTGCACATTATGCACAGTTTGTCCATCCATGGACATACAATGACCCAGAAGTGTATTTATGTATACAATTGCTGTTGTAACAGGGCTTAATATCATTTCATCATTTTATAATTTTTATAGAAAATAAGCCACACCATTTTTGTGTCTTGTTGCATCCCAGGTGGTCTTTTTCACTATTTATATATATATGTGCATAATATATATCCTATCCTTTCAATCTCCTTGTCACTATGTATAGGTAAAAATGGCAGGTTGCTTTTATGTATTGTTTTATTTCTTACCAGTTTTTAGTTGCCCTAGGAGCATGAGGCTTGATTCTCGCCTGTTTCACTATTATATCACTGCTTAGCGCATGCGCCACAAGATGTAAACACAGTGATGCAGCCTCCACGTGCCGGTCTCGTCTGTCCTGCGCAGGCGCTAGATGTTGGACTTCACGCACGCGCTGTTTTCACCATCAAAACCCGTGGCCTCTACGAGTTTCCCTTTCTCCCCTCTGCGCAGGCGCCAGGATCCTTTTTTTTTGTACTCGCATTGCGTGCTTTCAACACTGCGATGCGGTTGAACCCTCAGTTTCATGTCGCGATCCCCCGGCACATGCGCACTGCCGGGGGAGTCGCGATATACCACCTAATTATACCTATTTTTACGCCCCACTATCTTAATACACTAAGAAGTAATAGTTGAGAATTTTTAATATATGAATTTATGTGTTTTACAATTTAAATATGTATGTCATGCTGTTTCGTCTGTACACGCCCAGGGGGCGGAGCTATCCCCCTTGGCGCCATTTTAGTGTATTTAATACCCATGTGAGAATGTGTATGTTATGCCTATTATTCTGAAGAAGAGGCCCTAGAGCCCTGAAATGCGTCAATACCTGGCTGAATAAATATTTTATTACATTGTATATGGTACCTTGCCTTTGACTGGTGAATTACCTCTGAATAGTGGATTGCACTGAAACCTGGTTCCTGTTTTTTCCTCGTCTTCTACCATTATTAACTCTCTGGCACACTCTTGAGGATGAGGAGAGTCATCTCCAGGAGGTGTTATGGAAACCAGTTTCCTTTTTTGATCCTTTTTGTACTATCCAGAATTGACCTTCATTTTCATAAAGGGAACGATAAGGTCCTTAATTCTCACACTATTAAAGTGCAAATTTGCTCTGGGAAAAGGGATTTTGCTGGAGCCACTCATACTGAGATTTGTTAAGGCACTTCCTATGATCCATCCAGAGATTACTGACCTGGTTTCTAAATAGGACATATGTCTTGTTCTAGACCAACTATGTAAAGCCCAATTTGAGCTTCTTCTTCCAAAACAATTATCCTTCAAGGTCTGCTTTCTTGTGTCCATGACCTCAGCTAAGTGCATTAGAGAGATCCAGGCTTTAGCAGCCATTGACCTTTACCTAATTTTTCTTCAAGACAGAGTTTTCTTGAGAACTTTAACCTCACTCACTTCTAAGGTGCCCTACTTCAACAACATTAATCACCAGATTGAATTACTGGGTTTCTTTCCGGATCTCTCTACTAAAGTGGAGAAGAGACCTAACTCTCTTGATGTGGACAGAGCCCTAAACACCTATTTGTAGGGCACCAAAGAGATAAGAATGCAAAGCATCTCTTTAATTCTTCTTTGGGGAAAAACAAGGCTCTTAAAAAGTATACAAGCTGCTTTATCCAGATGGATAAGGGAGACCATTTCCCTTTGCTATATGCAAGCACCAAAGAGCTCACTCGTTCATAAAATGTCTACCTCATAGACATAAAAGAAATGGATTTCTACTGAACAGAGTTGTAGAACAGCCTCCTGGTCTTTGTTTCCCATTTTTGTGAAGTACTACTGGCTGGATTTCAAACTATCCAAACAACTAGCCTTCAGGAGAATGGTACTACATTATGGGGTGCAAAAATAGCGGCACCACCTAAATAGTTATGTGTCTCACTAGTTTTATGCATGCTACCATCATCGGCACCCCAACCTACTTCAGCCAGAAGCTATACACGCACAGAGAATGTCCCAAATGTACCACCTTCACCTTAACTGCAACTCCTTGTCACTACACCATCTCAAGGAATGTGGGAGGTTTCGTGAAAGCACTTCAGCCACTCTGACCACTGTGTGCTCTACTGCAACCTAGACTGTAACAACCTGAGAACTACAACCCTCATTTTCCACCTTAACATCTCATTTGATCTCCACCACCACCTCACTCATCTTTGAGAGCCTTTTTTGCTCCTTTATCCAATGTTTGTAAACTTTTTGACTGTTTGAAGAATGTAGGCTGTGCCTTTGGGAAATTTGTTCTATTCCTGGAGGGGTTAACTGCTAGTGAATTACTTGCTGCCCCATCAGAGTTGGAAACCTTTAATGGGTAAATTACTCACCAGCCGCAGCTCAGAAAGATGTAAGCTCCCTAAAGCCGATGCGGAACCAAGATGAAAAGTCATGCCACCAGTTGGAACAAAAAGATCTTTTCCAAATTGTACCGCCATCTTATGATGCTCTGTCTGTTCTGTATAGATTTCTGAAAGGGAGGAGTGAGAACTGATAGTCCATTGCCTGCCTTCCCTTATGGCTCTATTCCAGCCTGAGGCATGGGAGGAAGTGGCCTGTGGTTCTCTGGACAGAGAAGAGGAGGATAACTTGGTATGCAGTGATGTGGACATCCTGATCTATCAAATTCTCCCAAACAGCCCCAGGGAACAACCAACAAGACCACCTCTGGCTAGATTGCTATGAGCCATGTCCCCACTGGTGGCTGCCCCAAGCACCTACAAACACATCAAGTAAAAAGGTATAGCTTTAGTGAGCTGATCAATTACCACTAGGATGAAATTCACCTTTAAAATGAGGGGGGTCGATGAATAGGTCCATAGAGATAAATCCCCACAGACAAGATGGAATTGACAGAGACTGCAAAAATCCAGGGAGTGTAATGCAAGTGTTGCAAGAAGAATCATATTCCTTTATAACTTTTTTTTTTATAAATGGCCCACTAAAAGATGTGGGTCAGAAATTCCTGTGTCTTCTGAATGCCTTTGTCATGTAACTCAAGTATGCCTAGTTATAAATCACATCTAAGAAATTGATCTCAGAAAGAATCGTTGTGGGGTACTTCTGAGAGTAGTAAATAGAGGGCAGCATCAGCCTTACCATTTCTAGAATCAGGCATATAAAAGATCACAAAGTTTAATTTGTTTAAATATAAAGCTCCACTGAGCTTGAAAGAGAAACAACCATTTGTCAAACCTGACATATTCAACATTACAATGGTCATTTAGGGCCATTATGTGCTGTGCGGCTCATTCTAAATGATGTCTTAATTCCTTGAAAACAGCAAGAATGGTTAGGAACTCCTTGTTTCCCACATCATAATTCTGCTCTAAAGAGGTCAAACTTAGAAATAAGCACAAGGGGTTAGCAAATCCTTCTCTTCTGTTCTTCGTCCAAGGCATCCACTTCAACAGTAAAGGCTAGTTCAGGATTAGGATAAACCAATATAGGAGCTGGTGTAAATTATTTTCAGACAGTAAAGGCATCCTATGTGCTAGGAGACCAAATAAAAGGTACCCCTTTATTTGTTTATTGGGTAATTGGTACAATTATATCTAGATATTTTTTAACAAACATTTGTAAAAATTAGAAAATTCCACAAATTGTTCCACTCTTTAAAATTTTTGAAGTTCGCCAATCTTTTATCAATCACCTCAACTTTCCAGCATTTTAAAAGGAACTTGCCATCAGTTTCAAGCTGTCCAACCCACGGTTGCATGAAACTGTTTTACGCTCCCTTATTGTGTATGGTACTTTTATGTAAAGGTTTGTATCAACCCATCTCGTAGAGGTTTATAAGTGTCTCCTAGATATTCATTAAGTCCATAACCTGATCTAAAAGCTTCTTTCTATTCTATGCACCCCTAATTTAGGAAAAATCTTTGCTTTATAAACTCTGTCCTACAACTCTATTCTGCAGTGTCTCACTGGGACCCCTGAGGGGCCTGTAAATAGGTATCACATGACAAATGTTATGTCCTTGTAATATCTGTGATGCTCTGCTCTGACTTTTCCTAACGTTGAGTGATATTTTTTTACTGTTTTACATTGTGGAAATGGTAATATGCTGGGTAGGGCTGTGAGCAGAAAAGGGTTAACACATACATAATTCTAGGAACCTTCCTGTTAGGAAGGAAGGAGCTTGCTTGGGTCCAGCCGTTCTACTGAGAGGAAGAGGAAGTCTAGTCAGTACAGTTTAGTGTAGAGTGCGGTAGAGAGAGAAGCGCTGTGTCCATCTGCCTATTAACTGTTCAAGAACTGTGCCTTCTGTGTGGATTGTATTACTGAACTCTTTAGTAAAGACCTATGAATTGTTACAGTTTACCAGTGTCTGACAACCCGAACAACATCAGCCAGCTCATTTACCCATGTGTGCCCTGAGAGTGTTAAATGAGCACTGTCAGATACAAAAACTTTTGACATGTTGTAAAGCATGCAAAACCAATAGGTTGTGCAATTGCTTTCATTAGAAAATTTTCAGTATTTCATACTGAAAAAGCCAGTCAAAGCCTGCTTGGACACATACTAGTCCTGCTGTGTCCATGAATCATCATCATGTCATGGACCCACTTCCTTGATTGACAGCTGTGAGCGCAGAGCTCACAACTGGAGGAAATATCCTCCCACTGTCAGCTTGTGTCCTGCTACTGTCAGTGAGGACAAGCTGGGAGTTGTAGTTTTGCTAATGCTAGGGGAAATGTGAGCAGACAGCATACTGAGGGAGGGGGCAGAGACCTTCACAGTGAGGCCATGCCCACTCCCTTTGAGAGGAATTCAGACTAGTGAGCTAAATTAAAAGTGTAATAAAAAAAAAAAATAAAGATGCTAGACACATAAAAATTAGATGTACATGGTCAGGATTAGGTACTGAGTGATATATAAAAAAAAAAGTTTTTTTGTTGGATCTGACAGGCACACTTTAAGGTTGGCTTCTGGTAAGCCCTTAAAATGTGCATGATTGCCACTGTATACTGCTGAGTGTCGACACAAGAAATAAATGAGAGAGAAATAACAGAGGAAAAAAATTCCAGCTCCTGGTGAAAAATAGGATCCTAAAACTTAACTTTTATTCGTGCACATTAAAAAAGGGGAATGCCCCAGCAAGTGGCAAGTGACATGTCACTCTAAAAACAAGAGTAAACACCGCCGCGTTTCGAGCTGTTGCTCTTAGTCATGACACTGACACTGACACCATGTCCCACGGGGGGTTAAATATCTACTGGAACAATCCCAGAACCCACCATGGTTCAAACTCTCCGCCCCTATCAGGCGGGAACTGACGTATGAATCCAAAGGCAGAGCCAGGTGAGGCCGACCAGGTGAGGCAAAATTGCATCCAGCCAGGATGAAGCCAAATTAACCTCTTCCTGGCCTCAATAGAGAACATTAAAACAGTGTGTTAATGATGATATACTGAAATGTATCATTATATAACTCATGTATATCCAAGCATAGAACAATGTCACGAGTAGTCATGAGGAGTGTAGTGAATGGGGCAGTACAAAAGTATATATAGATATAGTGTGTACCATGCTGTGTATTGTAAACGCATAGTGTGAACACACCATATTCCTCCGTATAAACTTTCTTTAGACCTGCACCAAACAATGAAAGTACAATCACAAAATTAATCAATAGATAAATGAATAGATAAATAAATAAATGCTGATGTTAGGGACATAAGTGATAATATACCAGCTAATATAGATGTTTAACATAGCGGTAAGATGATAATGCAATGTCCTATCAGCAATCATTCATGCTACTATAAATTATGTTTGTTACTTGGTGTGAATGAAGCATTAGTAATCAAACACAAATCACATCAAATACCACTAAGCCATGTCACCCCATTCTATCATTACATTTTATATATCGCAAGGCTGGTATTAATGGCAGAGTGAGGAAACGTTATCTATGTGAGATATATATATATATATATATTTGCATACATATATGACATATGTGACATAGGACATAGTACATCAGCTGGCATACATGTTTTCCAACCATCGAAAAGATGGTAATATACTATCCTATCATCAGTGGATCCTACCAATGTGAAAGATGGCAACCGTTATCACAGGGTGTGAACAGTAACAAGAGACTGGAAGACAGGACACTGTCCATCAACCACAAATGGAGACAGCTGCCGGCATCAGATATCAATGCATTGTGTCATTGTATATCGGCTTACACATCACATATTACCGGAGTATTGAGCATAGAGACATATATATAGGATATATAACACAGGCAGTATGTGACAGATGCTCATGTTAATGAAAATATTCTTTCCAAGAAAGATATGTAAACAAGACAACACAAATAAATGCCGGTTTACAAACCATCAATGATAATGCAACAACTGACAAAGGTATTTAACATAATAACAGGATGGTAAAAGCTTTACCACATAATCCAACATTCTTATAATCATTATCGCATAATATGAACAGTAGCATAAAGATACATAAGAGTGAAACCAACTGTCACTGTCGGACACCAGGATGTTGAGTCATAGTATATCGATATTGCTGGTGTAATGACAGAGAACTGATAGGTCGTCAAAACATCAGACCTTAATGTAAGAAAACCACAAAGAGCACAGCAGAAAAGGGCACCTGTAATAGATGTAAACCTTGATTTAATAAATGTCCACACAGCCGCAAAGAACATCACTCTGATCTATGTATATGGCAGAAATCTCCCATCCTAAACAGATCAATAAAAAGATCAGTAAAAAGATCAATAAAAATACATCATGGGAGGTTAGTTATTATGTCAAAATCATCATGTTATATTTTGATTGGTTATTTGAGTATTGCGTCTGTATATATTATCATATTAAGCATTCATTTCCTTCTTAGCCATAGGTCACTTATGTTGGAATTTCTCTATTCGTCCTTCTGCACAGTCTATATATCTTCAGATGTTTTGTCTTCCAACTTCCAACCTCTTCTTTATCTTGCATTTTCTGGCCTCATCCCAAGGTTTTCATCTTAGCCACAAGCAAATAGCAAGCTGATATGTCTCATAAGGAAAATAATGTTTTTCTGCAGGATATTAGCATATATATTTATTTATCAGTAATCAAAATCATAATGGTCCTCCTTATCAAGAGAACTACTAGTGACACCATCCTCAGTAAAATCCTCTTGTCACTGTACCAGCTTATGAAGCATGAGGAGTCTCTGTGGCCCGCCACAAGCCATTGGGACTATTGAGAACAAAACTGTGACTAGCGTGAGAGCTACAAGCCTTGGCCATCCCATATGTCTTTCTCCTTTGTACAATCTGGATGGGGGAAAAGCAGTGAAAGTCTTTGTTTTCTTTTTTAATATTTGTGAACAAGTGAATGCACTGACTGGTGGCCTATGAAGGTTGGGATCTTCTCCTACCACACTGTATAGTCGTTTTTTTTTTCTATCAGCGTTTTCATGCTTTTGCACAAAGTCACATTACTTAGATCGCTTACTTAGACACTGTTAGAGCAAGAAGATACATGGTACCTTTTACATATGTATCTATGCTTCTAAAAAATGGCAAGTGTAAATGAGGCGTTGCCAAGCCCCTACAGGTCGCTTGAGGAAGATATGGATATCTTGATACTAGTTTCGTTTTTTATCCCCTTAAGGACGCCACCTGTTTTTACCTTAAAGGGTAACTCTCATTAAAACAAATTTTTGCTATTGCACTCCTTATGGTAAATGAAAAATATTTCTAATGTACTTTGTTTTAAAAAAAAAAAAAATATGAAGTTTTCTATGTTTTATTTGTGCTTAAAAAAGCTCAAGAGAACATTTTCCTCATCTTATACACAGACTTTTGACCGAAGCCCAAACACAGAAAGTGCAGCCAGGAATGCTGAAGGGGTGTGTCCAGCCTAATCCAATCATAGCACCTCTCACATTTAACTGCCATATGCTGTTGGTTGGACCCCCCCCCCCCCCCCCCCCTCAGCACTGCAGGCTGCACTTCCTGTGTTTGGGTTTCGGTCCAAAGTCTGTGTGTGAGATGGGGGGGGGGGGAAATGTGCTCTTGTGCTCACAAATAAAACATAGAAAACTTCATTTTTTTAAACAAAGTATATTAGAAATATTTTTTATTTAACATAAGGAGTGCAATAGCAAAAATTAGTTTTAATGAGAGTGCCCATTTAATGACCAAGCCATATTTTTTTAATCAGGCATGTGTCATTTTAAGTTGTAATAACTGACATGGTTTTACTTAGCAACACGATTCTGGGATAGTTTTTTGTGACATATTGAGGGAAATTCATCAAGCTGTTTAGAAAGTTTTTTTTTTAATCTAAAATTGTGTCACAAAAAGTCTCAGGCACTTTCCCTATGACTTTTGTGCGACTTTTGCTATAGATCATATCTGAAAGTGAACTACCGTCTGCAGTGCTTTAGACCAGTATTATGCAGTGGGCACTGATTCATTATCTACGACTTTTCTCTGAAAGTCTAAAAAAAGTCGCAACACCATGATTTACACACAAACTCACCCCATGTCATTTCAGCCCTGGAAAGTAGTCTAAATGGTTAGCATGGGCGTAGGAGCTGGTAAATTCATCAAGTATCATGTGACATTTGCCGAATTTGGCACAGGAAGTACAAAAACAAGGCAACTTTTCATTACTAAAATAGGATAAAAAGGAGAGAAGGATTGATGAATGCCCCTCATTGTTCTTTATATTAGTGGTAAATATTTGTTGATTCATGCAGCATTTTTTTGTGAAAAACTGCAAAATATTATTTATTTTTATTCTTTGGGTTGGTATAATTATAGAGATACCCATTTTATATAGCTTTTTTATGTTTTTTTTAATCTTTTCTCAACAAAATGTTTTTTTCCCCCTTTTTTTGTGTTTTCATGTTCTGACAGCTATACAGTATATACATTTTTTTTTTCATCCAAACGAATTGTTTGAGGGCTTATTTTTTGCAGGACAAGCTGCAATTTTTATAAGTACAATTTTTGCGATTCATGCTACTTTTTGATCTTTTTTTATTCCAAGTTTTAGACCAAAATTTGCGTTTTTCAAGTTTTTTGTTGCGGGACAAATAACATTTTGGTCATTATAGACATGGCAATACTTAATATGTATAGGTTTGGGCGTTCTTTTTTTTCGGGGGGGGGGGGGGGGGTTTATTGGGTTATGTTTATTTTTTACACTTTATTAATATATTGAAAACCTTTTTTATTTTTTATTTTACAGTTTTACAGGTTATACAATGCTGCAGTACATCTGTACTGCAGCACAGTATAATTGTTAGTGTCACATTGAAATGCAGCCGGTGCAATCCAGCCTATGGCTGGACCTCGCATGCTGCCTTCTAGGCAGACAGGAGGCCTGTCAGCTGGCCTCATGCTGCCATGGCAACCAACGGGATATCACTATCGCATCGCAGGATCGTTGGTGAAAAGGGGGAGCCCCCTCCCCCTGTCAACCCCAGAGATTCCGTGATCAGGACTGATCACGTCATCTATTGGGTAAATTCTGCCGAGACCAGCACAATCCCGGTCTCAGCAGTTGCGGTGGGACTCCAGCTGTGATTGACAGTGATTTTAGGATTATTATGTTTCCCATAGTTTTTGATGTAATATGAGTAGTATTTCCACAGCAATTTATAGAGGCAATTTTAATAGAGATTTGGAAAGACAGATTTTACATTACTAAGGAAGACTTGTCTCCCAAAGGAATAAATTCACACATTTAAAAATAAATAAATAAATAAATAAAAAGGTTTAATAATTTCAGTTCTCAAAAAGTTCAAAAGTCTCATTATTTCTACTGATAATGGAAAGATACTTCACTAAATATGTTAAATGTGTTGATTATGATAAACATTAATGCACAATCTAATCCAACAGAATTGGAAGACTGGGTTATAAAAGATAAAACAAGTTTAAAATTCAATTTTCAATGAGAGGTAAGATAAAATGTTAAGTAATTGTAAGGACACACACAGGCAACTTAAATACATTTTATTACATACAGGGTTGATGGACATTTGGAGACTTTATAACCTTGTAAAGGAGCACTTTACTCACTACTTGCAAATTCTCCATATGGTATCTAGAGCAGACAATAGCCATATGGAGGAATTTATCATTGCTGACACCAGAAAATTGGCATAAAACGTTGCATCGATTTTTGCACAAAACACAGGAAAAGTCTAATTTTTTTCCAATGTTTTGCGAATGAGAATGTTACGCCAAAAATTTTGACTTTTATTCCAGTTTTCTGGTATCTTGTATTGATAATAGGGACATTGATAAATGCCCCTATTAATGTATGTTAGTGACTGGCAATTAACTTTTAGGAGATTATGTGGGGTATGTATCAATAATGGTGTTGCAATGTGTGATTTTATGTATGTTTTTTGCGTCAAACGGAGAGTCAAAATTATTAATTGTCGCACGCAAGTTTGTAATTTTGGCACAAATGGAGCCCTACAAAAGGTGCAGACTCCTGCCCCAGAATTCCAGGCAGAACTTTCTGACTGTGTGGCAGTGAAATCTGACATTGGGACTTTCTCTGGTTTAGGCTACGTTCACACTCCTGGTTGTCTCCGGATCGAGAAAAGCTGGAGAAAAAATTGTGCTTGCACCTTCTTTTTCTCAGGCTTTTCTCTCCGAAAATAATGGTGTCTATTGAATACAATGGGGTCCATCAGGACCAGTTATTATGCTCCGGCAAAATTACGACCGGCAAACTGAAGAAAAAAAAAAAAAAAAGGGGGAGTTTGGCGCCCGAATTTGCCAGAGCATACCGGCAGTGTGAAAGGGGCATTACAGAGGTAAAGCTTGCACAGGGCCTTTTTTGCTTTTGTTTTTAATTTGTGCATTAGGGGGAAATTAGGGGGAAGTGTTGCATTTTCCCCTAGCAACCAATCAGGTTGCTTCTTTTATTGTACAGGGTCCTTTTTCTATTGTTGTAGCTAATTTTATTTTTGGTGTGGATTTGAGGTATTTATGCCAAAATTTGCGCCAAATTGAAAAGTCGCAATTAATGAATTCAAAACCAATGCATGATTTTAACTGAAATCAAAACTAGTCAATTCAGTGATAACGTCCTAAACCATTTGACACAACTGTTTTCTTTCTATAAAGAAAATAGAAACAAAACACAGTAAAAAAAACAAAAAACAAATGTAAAAGCCTTCATACATACCCCTCTATATCTCTAACCATGAACCAGAAAGTGTCATTACAATAGGGTTGTTGGCATCTAAGAATAGAAATGCCTTGCGGTTCCCTCCTTTTTTCACAGAAAGATAGAACATTTTTGGAACTATTTAAAGGTTAGGGAGAGATTATGAAATAAATAATGCATTAAATGTTAATAATATGGGTTTATTTTTTAGACACTGGGAATGCTGTTTTAAGAGTGTCTTACAGTCTAAATACTTTATTATTTAAATTAATTCAAGTTAACAAAATATACTAATTTGAAAGAACGTCCCTCAAGGGTAACACAATGCGACTTAATGAGGCACGAAATTAATTTGACAGGTATTCAAATAAAATAGAGGATTTTTCTCGGTCCGTCAAATGGGAAGAAATTACATAAATTTGGGAATCAGGTAGGAGAACTTATGTCTAATTTAAAAAGATCAAGGTTCATTATAAATCATATTTTCTCAATTAAAGATCAAATGAGGAATTTTAAATCTGAGAGGGGAGATTTTAGAAATCTTCACTAGGTATTATGGTAATAGTAACATAATATGGGGATAGATGGGGAAAAGAGGACATATTTTAAAGAAAATTTAGGCAAGATAAGATTACAGAAATGGAGTTGAATAAAAATGTGTATATAAGTATAACACCCCAAGGGATGTGGACCCTCTGTACTAGCCAATCAGTCTGGGTCTGGGCCAAACTCAGGAGTGGAGTCTAAGAATCCTTTATCCTGTTCTAGGATGCAGAAGCTGCTGCTAGAGGGTACTCAGGTCACTTTCCAAGAGTGCTGCCAGTGTGGGTAACAGCTGGTCAGGCAGGCAGAGGTGGGGCTGGTGCATGCATGGGTAATGGGTTGGTGGCATAGTCAGGTCCAGGCAGAAGAGTCATTGCAGGCAGCAAAAGTTTGAAATCAGGTGCAGGCAAATGGCTCATGGTAGGCGGCACATATTCTAAATATTCTAAATCAAGTACAAACAAGTGAGTTGGTCCCTTTAAAGGTTGCTTATGCAGCAGACTTACTAAACGGAAAAGTGTCTGAGATGCTATTGTGTATGCGTAGTGACTAAGGTAGTTGCAGATAGAGATGTTACACAAGATACAGATGTTACATGGTCTAAATAGCTTGTTCTCTTCTGATGAGTATCTACACAAGTTGGCTCACTGAGGTGCAATACTTGTACCTATACTCAAATACTCTTGTCGTGTCACGATACCCAGAGGGGCGTACACACGATGACATGATAGCTACCCAGCACTAACGTCACCAAAGGTCACTGAAGAGATTAGTGTACACGAGGGAGCCCTTGTTCAGTGTTATTCTCCCCTGACTAATATGTAATATTCTGCTCACCCCTTCATGAATACTTACTGCTCCTGCTGTAGCAAAAGTGATGACTTTAGTATTGCCAAAAGAGCAATGGGAAACTGTTCTATTATAAAAAAAAAGAGCAGAGCTAGCAACAGGGCCAGTTTTAGACTTCCCGTGGCCCTAGGCAAAATTAAAAGTGGGGCCCCAAAAGTCGTAATGGTGCACTAACCAGATTTGCACATTTTTGGTCACTTCAAATAACATAAAAAATATCTAAAAAGCAATTGAAAAGTCCCATCAAAACAAAAATGGTACCGATGAAAATCACAGTGCAAAAAATGACCCTCATACATCCCCATATACAGAAAAATAAAAGTTATAGAGATCAGAGTAGTGCAATTTTAAGCATACTAATTTTTGTACAAAAACTAAAGTAGTAAAAAAAAAAATATATATATATATATAAATTGGGTATTATACACCAAAAAGCATCCTGTGGGGCAAGAGGTCCCAACAGGGAAATAAAGAACTAGTAATAGACTCAAATATAAACACCAAAGAAATAATTAGCAACACCATGGATAGCATATGCCGACCAAGGTAAGCCGTAATTACATGCAGGTTAACAGTCCAGATAGAGCAGTGGTTCTCAACCTTTTCGGCGACAGTACCCCCAAGGCCTGAAAGTATGTCCCCGGGTACCCCCTCACGCGGAATTTGCGAGCGAGGGGTACCCGCAGACAGAAGGCGTGTTCTTACTTTTATACTAATGCATCCCCTCTCCATCTTAATCCCCTTGTGCTATTATTCCCCCTCCGTCTTAGTCCCCCTGTCCCACTATTCCCACCTCCCTCTGATTCCCTTTTTCCCATTATTCCCCCTCCATCTTTATCCCCTTGTGCCATTATTATCCAATATGGCACAAGGGGATTAAGATGTAGGGGGGGGGGGGAGGATAATCAACCCCCCCTCCATCTTAATCTCTTGTGCCATTATTGCTCCCTCCCTCTGATCCTCTTGAGCCATTTTCCCACCTCCATCTTTATCCCCCTGTGCCATTATTCCCCCTTCCATTTGAATCCCCTCTCACCATTCCCCCTTCCTCTGATAATAATGGCACAAGGGGATTAAGATGGAGGGGGAAAAATGGCAAAAGGGGATCATAGGGAGGGAGGAAAATCACACAAGGGGATTAATATGGAGGAGGGGGAATAATGACACAGGGGAATTAATATGGAGGGCGGTTGATAATTCCCCCCCCCCCCCCCCTCTGATCTCCTTTTGCCTTATCGGATAATAATAGCACAAGGGAATTAAGTTGGAGGGGGGGAAAATGGCAAAAGGGGATCAGAGGTAGGGGGGAATATTGGCACAAGGGGATTAAGATGGAGGAGGAATAGTAGCACAAGGGGATTAAGGGGATTAATCAACCCCCCTCCTTCATATTAATCCCCTTGTGTCATTATTCCCCCCTCCCTCTGATCCCCTTGTGTCATTATTCCCCCCTCCCTCTCATCCCCTTTTGCCATTTACCCCCCTCCATATTAATACCCTTGTGCCATTATTATCGGATGTGGCAAAAGAGAATCAGAGGAAGGGGGAATGGTGCAAGGGGATTAAGATGGAGGGGGAGAAGGATAATGGCGGAGGGGGGGGGAGTAATAAAGCATAAGACATTACATTTTAATGCCTTGTGCTTTATTACTCCCCATCCCCCCTCTGCCATTATCCCTCTCCCCCTCCATCTTAATGCCTTGTGCTCTGTCCCATACAGTCCTCCCTCCGTCCCATACAGTCCCCCCTCCGTGCCATACAGTCCCCCTCCCTCCGTGCCATACAGTTGTTTACCTGGCTTCCAGCGGTTCCGTTGCCTGCTGCTTCACGGGATGTTCCGCAGGGCCACACTGATGTGTGACGTCCCCCTGCGCTGTGCGGTAACTCCGCACAACGTCAGGGGAGGCCACACGTCTCCCTGGCAACCACGCAGCTCACTTACAGTATCCGCGGCCGCAGCTCTGGCCGCGCTACTGTACAGTGAGCTGCCGCGGCTATGCGCTCACAAATACTGGCCAATGCATGGCCAGTATTTGTCAGCGCTTTCGCGTACCCCCTGACAGCCCCTGGCGTACCCCTAGGGGTACGCGTACCCCAGGTTGAGAACCCAGGAGATAGAGAGTCTCCTTCAGAAAGCATAAGTGCAGCAGGTAATGAAATGAGAGAGTAGAAAGTCCAATGAATACAATGAAGGGGGTGTGACTGAGGAAGCTTGAAGGAGCAAAACATATATAGGGGTTGTGCATATTCCTGGGTAAGACCTGTTGTGTCATATGGTATATTAGTCTGGTTTATGTCTTCATTGTACTTTCTACTCTCTCATTTCATTACATGCTGCACTTATGCTTTCTGAAGGAGACTCTCTATCTGGACTGTTAACCTACATATAATTACGGCTTACCTTTGGTATATGCTATCAATGGTGTTGCTGTGCCATCTCTTTTTAATGTATTTTTTATCTATGGCTGTACTGATTTAGTAAAGATTTTGTAGGTTTTTCATTACTTCTTGGAATATCTAGTAATTATTTCTTTGGTGTTAATAAATTGGGTATTGTTGGAACTGTATGGACCTACAAAATAGATATATTGTGTGGTTTTTACCGAAAGGTTCACTGCGTAGAAACAGATGCCCCCAACTTTTACTAAATGGAACCAGTGCGTGGTATGACACAGCATGTATGCTACCCATCACCACTACAAGAAGCCACTGCTCTTTGTGGCAGAAGGCACCACCACCATCGCACCTGATCCTAAGGTGGTGAGGGTGGTGTGATGGAGTTCCATGCGCCCCAGACAAATTTGCGTCCGCTCCTCCCCTCAGGTCTCCGGACATTTCCAAACCAGCTCTTCAATATACATTTCTTGCCTCCACCTCCCCGTTCTGTATTACTGGCTACTGAATGTGTGCTGCTGCAGCCTCTGATCCTGGGATTAGCGGGAGAAAAAGACGGAACATGCAGTAATTTTTCTCCCGCTATTTCCCCGTGCTCTGGGCCATATTGGCCTAGTGACAGATACACCACTACATAATCACATACAGAAAAAAATAACTATACATATACACACACACACACATGTGTAATCACAAATACACACACATTATATATATATATATATATATATATATATATATATATTATATATATATTTTGTAAGGATTACTCCTTGGGGATTAGCTCCGGGATCATCCTGGACACTGCCACGGGACATGTTTCCACTCAATAAACCCGCAGACAACGGTTATTAATGCAAGCCTGGCACCTTGCCAGCTTTATTTAGACAGGTTGCAGGTAAAACAAAACATAACTCAGGAACAAACCAAAGTCCTAGACCGTCTGGTCACTGACTACACATATCAGCATGCCCTGACTACTATCTGGTGAGCTACCCTCAGCCAGCATAAAACATGTGCCCCTGCAACCTGTTACTCACAGTTCACACTACTTCTTCACTTCTTGGACCGCTCACAGTTCGCTGTGTGTTTCCTCAACAGGGTCCGTGTGTCTCCCCCTACAGCGACATGCTGTTACCCAGGGAGAGCCCCAACTATTCTGTTTCTTTTCCTTTTAAACACACTTTCCCTTCCTGATACCTCATTAATCAGGCCACAGGTGGAGCATTCTGCAGAGATAGCAAGGGAAATACACCCTTTCCTTGCCACACTGCCACTATATATATATATATATATATATATATATATATATATACAGTCATGGCCGTAAATGTTGGCACCCCTGAAATTTTTCAAGAAAATGAAGAATTTCTCACAGAAAAGGATTGCAGTAACACATGTTTTGCTATACACATATGTATTCATTTTGTGTGCATTGGAACTAAACCAAAAATTGAGAAAAAAAAAAAGCAAATTTGACATAATATCACCCCAAACTCCAAAAATGGGCTGGACAAAATTATTGGCACCCTTTCAAAATTGTGGAAAAATAAGATTGTTTCAAACATGTGATGCTCCTTTTAACTCACCTGGGGAAAGTAACAGGAGTGGGCAATATAAAATTCACAACTGATTCACTTAGTCTTTGAATTGTGTGTCTGTGTGTCCCACACTAAGAATGGACAACAGAAAGAGGAGAAGAGACCTGTCTGAGGACTTGAGAACCAAAATTGTTGAAAAATATCAACAATCTCAAGGTTACAAGTCCATTTCCAGAGATCTATATTTGCCTTTGTCCACAGTGCGCAACATTATTAAGAAGTTTGCAAACCATGGCACTGTAGCTAATCTCCCTGGGCATGGACGGAAGAGAAAAATTGATGAAAGGTGTCAACGCAGGATAGTTCGGATGGTGAATATGCAACCCCAATTCTGGATATAGTTATGATTTTTTTCCGAAGTAATAAAAAATCAAACCTATATAAGTAGGGTATCATTTTAATTGTATGGACCTCCAGAATGAAGATAAGGTGTCATTTTTAATGAAAAATTTACTGCGTAGAAACAGAAGCCCCCAAAATTTACAAAATGGCGTTTTTTCTTCCATTTTGTCGCACAATGATTTTTTTTTTCTGTTTCGCTGTAGATTTTTGGGTAAAATGACTGATGTCATTACAAAGTAGAATTGGCGATGCAAAAAATAAGCCATCATATGGATTTTTAGGTGCAAAATTGAAAGGGTTATGATTTTTAAATGTAAGGAGGAAAAAACGAAAGGGCAAAAACGGAGGAACGCTATGTCCTTAAGGGGTTAAGTTAAGGGTGCCAATAATTTGTCCAGGCCATTTTTGGAGTTTGGTGTGACATTATGTCCAATTTGCTTTAATACACACAAAGGGAATAAACATGTGTATAGCAAAACATGTGTTACTGTAATCCTTTTCTCTGAGAAATACTTCATTTTCTTTAAAAACTTCAGGGGTGCCAACATTTATGACCATGACTGTATATCATGTGTATATACATGATGTACACGCACAACACACTATAAATGCATGTAAGAGAAATAGTTCACATCACATATGTTCACACACTAGATCAGTGTTTCCCCACCAGGGTGCCTCCAGGTGTTGCAAAACTACAACTCCCAGCATGCCCGGACATGCCTGCACTAGATATAAATATACTTACTTTTACTGAGAGCTTGCTGGGGGCAGAGAACACTTTAGCAGCTAGGTGTTAATGGCCGGATTCTGTGCTTCCTGGAGCCTGTAGGCCATCTCACCCATCGGCAGGCAGATACACTGTGCGAATCTACCAGCAGCAGCAGAAGGGGGAGGAGGAGCTGGTGGTGGTTTTAAGCTGCTGAGAGCTTTTAAGAAGCAGCGAGGCTCACTTCTAATTGGTGCTGTCTGCACTCCCACACATTCCCCAAGCTGAAATCACTGTAGCAGCCCGCAGGGTGCCCCCTGGGGGATAGGGGCCCTAGGCAATTGCCCGGTTTGCCCCGCCTTAAAGCTGGCCCTGGCTAGCAGATGTTGCTGACGGTAATGTGATGTCCCAGTACAGGACATGGTCCTGTACTACCCTAAGGCCCTTTCAGGTTGAGTCCCTCAGTGACCTGGGGGCTCCCCTGCAAGGTCTCCCCCTGTTGGTTTTATAAAGGTGTGTGTGTCACTTTAATGCCTAGACAGGATCCCTATGTATAGGTAGTATAGAGTACCTGTGGGTGGTCTCAAGGACCTGTGTGTAAGCCTGTCACATGTTATGTTATGCCTTCACATGATTTGTTGTCACATGTTCTCCCAGAGAGAACCAGCTTAACCTATGCCCCACAGCTTGACCAATGGGCTTTAGTCCAGCCCCCCACTATATAAAGGGGCGGCCATTACAACTCTCTCTCGTGTACCATCAGTCTTTGCTGATACAGCAACCACCAGAGATCTCAGTGCAAGTGAACAGCATCTGGAAGGCCACAAAGCTACAGTCTCTCTAGTAAGTCTCAAGTCTGTGTCTTCTGTCACTGAAACTAGTCAAGTCCTGCACATAGTCAAGTCAAGTCTAATTTCAAGTAAAGTTAACTACAAGTATATTGGTCCAGCAAGCTACGAGGTCCTCTGGGTCCTGGCCACCTCTCTGGGAATTCTGGCCTGAGCTTTGAACATAATTACACCTGTCTCCTACTCATTAAAGCCTCCATTTAACCATAACTGGTTGTGGACTCTCATTTCACTGCTATCAATTGGGAAAGCGGAGAATCCGGGCGCGTGGTGTTCCGGAACCCGAAAACCACACTGCCGTCACGAACACTAAGGGTTAATACCATCCAGCCCCATGGGTTAATATCATCTGATCCCACCACTCACTGCAACACCCATGGTCCCACCATTACACCACAGTAAAAGTGTCCTGTGTAGTCTTTCTGGGTATCATGCCTTGACAACAACTTTGTGAGTAAAGAAAGTAAAAGTATTGTACCAGGAATGAGGAACTATGGGACAGATTTATCAAAACTGTGCAGAGGTAAAGTTGCCCAGTTCCCATAGCAACCAATCACATAGCTTCTTTAATTTTACAGAGGCCTTGTCAAAAATATAAGAAGGGATTTGATTGGTTGCTATGGGCAACTAGGCAACTTCTCCTGCACAGGTTTTGATAAATCTCCCCCTATATCTCCAGTGGAAAGGAAATCTCCAGTGGAAAGGAGCAGTCGGTCGCGCATGCACGAGGTTGCTTCAGTCAATATCTATGGGAGCACCGGAGATAGTAAAGTACCCTGCACTTGTCATTCTCCAACACTCTCATAGATCATGAATTTGCATCCTGCTTTACGTTATGTATTTAGACATTATGTATATTTTTAATGGTAAATAAGTAATAGATATCCAGACAATCAAAATATCGTGGATAGGTAAATGCATATCACATCCAGACTATCAAAGGTATGTCAAGAAAGACCTATGAGTATGGGCCTAATTGTGAACTCCAAAAATTGCAAAACAATACCCAGAAAAATTG
This sequence comes from Hyla sarda, assembly GCF_029499605.1. Classification (NCBI taxonomy): domain Eukaryota; kingdom Metazoa; phylum Chordata; class Amphibia; order Anura; family Hylidae; genus Hyla; species Hyla sarda. The sequence continues at coordinate 177,542,642 of NC_079189.1, read as the reverse complement.
GAGTCACTGCAAAAATAGTATCAAGCAAAATAGAATTTTTTTAGAATAGCAACATAAATATGCATATAAATGATATATCACAACAATGGTGTGGGGAGAGTCTTACTCAGAGGGGAGAGAAGGGTGACTCCCACTGTGTGGCACTATTTAACAACATAATACATAAACAAGAGTCTAGAGTTGAGTCTAGAGTCTGCAGTTGAATGTGCTACTTGTTATTAAAGTGCGAGTGCATACAGAATTAGCAACAACAAGCAGAAATGACTTAAAGGGGTGCTCCAGGGAAGTACATATAAAAAAAGCTCAGAAGCCACCCCACTACCTGGATCCTGCCTGATATGCATTGCTCTTTTGGCTGCCATTGTCTTCTCTGGCTGCTTGATATTTATGGCCCTCCTTGCCTCCACTTCAGCATGAATACTACATTTTCCGGCAGTCATTGCAGTTCTGCTCTCACTGCCGTCAAACTCCCTTTCTAAGAGCAGCCGCCATCCTTCTGCTCTGTGAGCAGAGACATACAGTGTCTAATTGGCTGAGGCGGCACACACCTCCATCTCTCAGCACTAAAGGGAACATGATTTATCAGTGCAGGGCAGAAACCACGTGATCTGTGTCTCACAGGAGGGTGGTGGCTGCTTTCAGAGAGGGACTTGGACAGAGACACAGTGGATGGCTGGATTATTCTTTTTCTCATTCCCTGTATGTAAGGGACACCTGAAAGAGGTGGAAAACAGCTCTATATAGCCAATGAATGATATTTAGGCAATAAAATAGATTGTTGAGAGGGGAAGGATAGACTTAGTTACCCAAAGTCCTCCTTTAAAAAAAATACAATATTATACATATTGATAATGATAGCTCAAGAAACAGGAGTGGCTCCCGCCAAGGCAAGTTTTGTTGCAAACAGATGTTGAGAGGTGTCATCACTCTTGTTTATGAATTAGATTTACTTAAATGCTTAGAATAGTACCAGACACAGGATATCACCCTTCTCTCACCTCAGAGTGAGTCGCTACCTACACAAATTTTGTCATATATTGCTTATATGCATATTAATGTTTCTTTTATCCCAATAACATTTCTATTGTGCTTGATACTATTTTTTTTAATAGTGACTCCAATTTTTCTGGATATTGTTTTGTAAATAAGTAATAGGTACAGTAAATTAAAGTGCGAGATTATATGAGCTATAGAAATCTCATAGAAGAGAATAAACAAGCTTTAATTACCAAACACAATAAGGCTGAGTCTTCATCCTGTGGCTGCCGTATACAGATAGAACCACAGCCACGTGTAGTGGCCAATGATTGCATGATTTTGCCACTAAAACTGTATAGTCAAGGGCAGATGAAGACTACACATATCTGATACTTTCATGATTCACTTTAGTAGAGATGTTTTGCACAAGGGAATTATATAGCCAGTCATACACAGAGATATATATTACCAATGAAGATAATAAAATCATTTCACCACTTTGACATTGAAGAAGAAAGTGGCCTTTTCATAAGATTGATCAAACTGTGATTTTTTAAAGTTTTGCCTTAATCATGAAATAGCATTAACCATGAAGGGATTTTTCCTGCATTTGCGACCACCCCTTTAACGTGTTATGATCATCATCTGATCACCTTTACTGGAGAGCATCATATTTTTATTTGCTTTAAAATATCAGCTAAGACAAGCATTTCGCATAGAGCAGACTGTTGTGCTAATCACAGGAAGCCTACTTAACCATACATAATGATAATCCTTTTGTTTCCTCTACTGTTATTAATATCCTTTTGTATTTCTTAGGTAAACTAACTGTAGAACAAAGTTTAACCAGGAACTTGCCAAAATACACAACATTCATTATATTCCATAGAGCATAATGGATCTTGCCTTGAATTTACAGAACACATGTGTTTGGCCGCAAATATTTAGGTCATATGCACATTGAGGAAGTAAGTTTTTATGATAAAAATGTGATATTAATGTTTTATTTTACGTAGTACTGCTAAGTTTGTCCTAACAGTTCTGCAATGCTGAAATAACTGAAAACTGCGAGTAACATAAACCTTACTTGAATTGAAATTGGTTAAGAAGGGGCACATGTCAATATTCCCATTGCTGTAGTGTGATTCCCCACTGCATGCGATGCATGTAAGGTAATACGTTGTGATTGTCTAGTGAACATCTGACATGATAATTGATATATGCCAATTCTGGTTACTATTTCCCTCATGTTTGCTGTTCTTTTCATGATGGCGGATGTAACATCTACAGTCCGAGGGTCTGTCCACTGAAATATGAAATAAAATGATTTACAAGTAATTGACAGACACTCAATCCAGTAGCTTCAGTAGGTCAGCACTCAGTCACCCATTAAATCGAAGCATTGCTTCATGGGAAAGACAGGATTCAGTTCTGGAAAATTTTGCCAATGGCTTTGATCCAAGTCTGCTTGGCTGGATGACACGAATTGAACTGTTGTGTCAATGACTGGAGATCTCTGTGGTGTCAGTTCCCTCTTTCAGTGGATAATATCGGTCTTGTGACCCCGGTGTTGATTTACTTTCATAGCACATCCAGTAACTACAGGAACATCTAAAGTATATTTACATGTTTCGTACATAAAAAAAAATGCCTTCATATCCTACTCAGAGACTGCGTTGGCCTGCTAAGTGTTTACTTTAGGTAAAATCCAGATGGTCCGGCACTCAGTGCTATTTGACTAAGCTTGTGTGGAAGATAAAATACAGTAAGCTAATTTTTACTATACATATGTTTTAGATCATGTACAAACAAGCTTCAGGACAAGGTGCATATTAGGTGTAAGAGGACACTTGCATTAAAAAGTTATAGTACACTCCTGATGGTGCTAACCATGGGTTATATTCCGCTATACTGAGTGACTGTGCAGCTGGCTTTGTAATCATTCCTTGGTTATGATTTGCTCCATTCATCTCCAGAAGCAATCGTACATATGTAACTGCTTCAAGGAGGCTCCAGAAGCCTGAAATCAGCTACACCTGTACTTTTCTCTTGGGTAAAAGAGGAAGAGTGACGCACCAAGAAAGATCAATAAAAGCAACACATCCTTTCCACCTTCCAACACTCCTCTGACTCTCTTATGGTGCCACTTCAACTCAAAAGGGGTTGTTCAGGAAACAGAAAAAGTTCTCTCTTCTGCTTCCCGGGGATCACTTCCAACTTCTTCATGTCTCGAAACTGTACCTTGCTAGACGAGAAGGGGTGACATCGTACAGCTATTAGTCATCGCGATTGGGTGTGATTTGCCCACACATGATAATTGTGACTGCCATTCCCCCAAATGGACAATATAGGACTCCTACCTACCAAGATATACCCTTTTGGACGTATGTTGCTTTGCAGCTCAGAGATTGGGTTTTGGGTTTATCTCCTCTCTCCTTCCCTCATAATAAGTGATTAAAGCACATGAAAATAATAAAAAATGCCTTTGTTTTGTAACATTTCTCTTTTTTGTATATATATTTATTGATTGGGGGGTAGCCTTGATGTCAGCAGGATGTAAGGTGAATGAGTGGATGAATGCTAGATAGATATAAGAGAGGGTCGGACACACAGATAGCAAAAAAAAAAGGGCTGCGCCCAAAACAAAGCGCTGGGGGCAGACAGCAGCGACCCTGTAGGGCCCGGCTCATGCAGCTAAATGTGTTGCGGACCCACGGACACCTACAGACAGTACGCCACAAAAAAAAAAAGAAAAGAAAATAAATTTTTCTTTTTTTTAACCCCTAAAGCCCTGTCCCTGCCTAACTAAAGCTGGAAACTGGCAAAACAATGCCAGATGGCACTTTTAATACTGTGAGGGGGGAGATGCAGCATGGGGCTCCATCATGCTCAGCACCGGACACAAAATGGTGCTAATCAGAACGGAGTAGAAATGAGCGAACTTACAGTAAATTTGATTCGTCACAAACTTCTCGGCTCGACAGTTGATGACTTTTCCTGCATAAATTAGTTCAGCTTTCAGGTGCTCCGGTGGGCTGGAAAAGGTGGATACAGTCCTAGGAGACTCTTTCCTAGGACTGTATCCACCTTTTCCAGTCCACCAGAGCACCTGAAGGCTGAACTAATTTACGCAGGATAAGTCATCAACTGCCGAGCCGAGAAGTTCGTGACGAATCGAATTTACTGTAAGTTCGCTCATCTCTAGAACGGAGCAACATGCTCCTGTTCTCCTCCTTCCTCTCCATATACTGTGATTGGTGGATTGGTGTGGCCACTACGATCGCCCAATCACAGCTGTACTGGGGGGGGTGGTGGCAACACTGCCACCTCCCAGGACAGTACGGAGGATGATTAGTTGTGTATATTACACCACTGATCATCCTCCTTTTTCAATTGCCAGTCCGATATGGGGGGGGGGGCGAATTGCCGGGATACCGGCGAGCGGCAGGGACCAAAATTATATCCTACTAGATATGTTGATATATCCTCCTTCTACTGCTTTATGATAATAACATATACAGTGTTTGTGTACTTCATGTATAGTATAATCTATTATTATATATATTGTTATAGGAAGCATTGCTTTATTTGTCGGCATGTATATTGAGGGTGATGTGAGATCAGTGAGACTATTACCTGGTCCGGGCACTAGGAGGCATTTATACCATTTATGAGAGAGCCCTGTTATAAAAACATGGATGGAATTTGTGTTTTGCAGCGCCAGCACTGGTCTTTGGGTTTCTATGTGCAGGCGCATTGGAGTATGACACTTGGTTGTACAGTAGTGCTTGAGCTATTTTCGGGAATTCTGCGCATGTGCACTGATACAGCCAGCGATCACGGAAGTGGTGGTGAGTGGATGTGAGCATGTAGCGCGTATGTGTATATGACTGTTAGGGACCGACCGGGGGGCAGGGAGAGTTAGCCCTAAGCTGACCCTAAAACCACTCTTCCTGCCTACTTGCCCATCCACCCTAAACAGTGGATCGACAATTGGGCGCCGGTCCCACCCTGAGCTAAAGTCCAGGGGCCTAAAACACAGAACTTCACATAAACAGATACAAGAGAAAACACAGTGTGAACAGACACATAGAAGAAAGGATAAACTAATCCTGAAACCGACTAAACCAGTGATTCCCAACCGCGGTGCCGCGGCACACGTGTGTGGCGTTCGGCACTGCCCGTGGTGCCGGGCGATTTTGCCGCAATTTTTTTTTTGCCTTTTTTTTTTTTTTAAATGTCCGGCCTGACGGCGCAGGGGGGAAGGGAAGCCTGCGTGCACACTGCGCACACAGCATCCCCCTGCGTCCCCTGTGTCCCCCTCCATCCCCTTGCGGCGCAATGAGCCGAAAATGGTGCCCTGGGGCGGAACAAGCTGCATCTGCGCTGGACTCCCGGCCTGCCGTGGCCGGCTTGCTTAAGGTACCGTACCCTTTCCACCCCTCTTTTACCCCTTCTCAACCCTGTCCAACCCCCCACCACCGTCACCCAGGTCCACCCTCTACCCCCTGTCACTCATGTCCACCCCCCCTGGCATCCATGTCCGCCTTGTCCACCTCCCTGTCCATCCCTGTCACCGTTGTCCACCCCCCTGTCATCCATGTCCACCCCCCGTCACCCATGTCCACCCCCCTGTCACCCATGTCCACCCCCCCTGTCACCCATGTCCACCCCCCCTGTCACTCATGTCCACCCCCCCTGTCACTCATGTCCACCCCCCTGTCACCCATGTCAACCCCCCCTGTCAACCATGTCACCCATGTTCACCCTTCTGTCATCCCTGTCACCCATGTCCACCCCCCTGTCACTCATGTCCACCCCCCCTCTCACACATGTCCATCTTCCTATCATCCCCATCACCCATGTCCACACCCCTCTCACCCATGTCCACCCTCCTGTCAACCATGTCCGCCTTGTTCACTCCCCTGTCCATCCCTGTCATTCGTGCTTACCCTCCCCCGTCTACCCCTGTAGTCTACCCTGTCACCCATGTCCACCCTCCTGTTCACCCATCTGTCCCTTTGTCACCCCAGTCCACCCCTCTCTGTCACTCCTGTCCCTCTTTTATCCCCTTGTCACCCTTGTCCACCCCTCTGACCCCCTGTCTCCCATGTCCACCCTCCTGTCATCCATGTCCACCCCACCGTCCAACCCTCTGTCACCCCTGTCCATCCCTGTCACCCATGTACACACTCCATTGTCCACACCTCTGACCACATCCTTGTCACCCATGTTCACCCCCCTATTCACCCCTCTGTCACCCTTGTCCACCCTTCTGTCACCCCCTATGCCCCCGTCACCCATGTTCACTCTTCTACACCCATCTGTCACCCTTGTACACCTCTCTACACCCCTCTGTACACTCCTCTACACCCCTCTGTCACCCATGTACACCCATCTATCACCGATGTACACTCCTCTACACCCCTCTGTCACCCATGTACACGCGTCTATACCCCTCTGTCACCCATGTACACTCCTCTATACCCCTCTGTCACCCATGTACACTTCTCTACACCCCTCTGTCACCCATGTACACTCCTCTACACCCCTCTGTCACCCATGTACACTTCTCTACACCCCCTCTTTCCCCCATGTACACTCCTCTACACCCCTCTGTCACCCATGTACACTCCTCTACACCCCTTTGCCACCCATGTACACACCTCTACACCCCTTTGTCACCCATGGTTACTCTTCTACAACAATCTGTCACCCTTGTACACCTCCCTACACCCCTCTGTACACTCCTCTACACCCCTCTGCCATCCATATACACCCATCTATCACCCATGTATACTCCTCTACATCCCTTTGTCACCCATGTACACTCCTCTACACCCCTCTTTCATCCATGTACACTCCTCTACACCCCTCTGCCACCCATGTACACTCCTCTTTACCTCTCTGTCACCCATGTACACTCCTCTATACCCCCCTGTCACCAATTTACACTCCTCTATACCCCTCTGTCACCCATGTACACACCTCTCTACACCCCTCTGTACACTCCCCACACCCCTCTGTCACCCATGTACACCCATCTATCACCCATGTACACTCCTCTACACCCCTTTGTCAACATTGTATATTCCTCTACACCCCTCTTTCATCCATGTACACTCCTCTACACCCCTCTGTCCCCCATGTACACTTCTCTACACCCCTCTGTCACCCATGCAGTTCACCCATGATTTTTTCCATAAGTACGACAAAATCAAACCTATATAAATAGGGTATCATTTTAACCGCATGGACCTACAGAATTAATAAGGTGTCATTTTTACCCAAAAAATGCACTTCATGGAAACAGAAGCCCCCAAAAATTACAAAATGGTGTTTTTTCTTAAATTTTTGTCGCACAATGATTTTTTTTTCCGTTTCACTGTCGATTTTTGGGTAAAATGACTAATGTCACTGCAAAGTAGAATTGGTGCTGCAAAAACTAAGCCATAATATGGATTTTTAGGTGGAAAATTTAAAGGGTTATGATTTTTAAAAGGTAAGGAGGAAAAAACGAAAATGCAAAAACGGAAAAACGCTGAGTCCTTAACCTCTTCAGGACGCAGGGCGTATTGATACGCCCTACATCCTGAGTCCTTAAGGACATAGGGCGTATGGATGCGCCCGTGGGAATTCCTGGCCCGCATGGCATCCCGGCATATCGCCCAGGGGGGTCCTGAGACCCCCCCCATGTCGGCGATCGCGGCAAATCGCAGATCAATTCAGATCTGCGATTTGTCGCTATTCCGGGCTGATCGGGTCTCTGGTGACAATAGTGAAAATAGGGATGATCGGAGCTGTCAATGACAACCCCGATCATCTTAAGGGTTAGGAGCGAGGTTGCAGTGGTGCCACCTCCTCCTATCCCCTGCCATTAGTCAGCAATGACTACTGACTAATGGCAGTTGGAGACGGGGGATTACCATGGAAAACCCCCCGCTCTGACCACCCCTGGATGTCGGGCAAAATGGGGGTAGAAGATGGCCACCGGTACCTGGGGAGAAGATGCGGTGGGGACCGCTGATCATCAGTGGCATCAGCGGAGATCAGCTGCGGAAATAAGGAGGCGATGGCGCGGAGCATCAAGGAAGGTGGCAGTAAAGCAATATTTACTGCTGTCTTCCTAGTGGTTGCCAAACTGCAACTCCCAGCATGCCCAGACAGCCAAAGGCTGTCTGGGCATGCTGGGAGTTGTAGTTTTGCAACATCTGGATTGTCTCAGTTTGGAGACCACTATATACAGTGGTGCTCAAACAGTAGCCATCCAGATGTTGCAGAACTACAATTTTATGATGCCAACATAAAGTAGACATATTGTATTTGTGAATCAATATAACATTTATGTGGAAAATCCATTTTCCTTACAAGCAGAGAGTTTCAAAATTTTCATGAAATTTGGGGATTTTTCACCAAGAAAGGATGCAAGTAACAACAAAAATTTACCACTAAAATAAAGTAAAATATGTCATGAAAAAACAGTCTCAGAATTAGAATAATTGCTAAAAGAATTTTAGAGTTATTAATGCATAAATTGACAGTGGTCAGAATTGCAGAAAATGGCTCTGTCCTTAAGGTGAAAATGAGCTGCGTCCTTAAGGGGTTAAATAATTTATTTGCACATTATGGTGGAAAATAAGTATTTGGTCACCTACAAACAAGCAAGATTTCTGGCTCTCACAGACCTGTAACTTCTTAAGAGTCTCCTCTGTCCTCCACTCGTTACCTGTATTAATGGCACCCGTTTGAACTTGTTATCAGTATAAAAGAAACCTGTCCACAACCTCAAACAGTCACACTCCAAACTCCACTATAGCCAAGACCAAAGAGCTGCTGAAGGACACCAGAAACAAAATTGTAGACCTGCTGCAGGCTGCGAAGACTGAATCTGCGATAAGCAAGCAGCTTGGTGTGAAGAAATCAACTGTGGGAGCAATTATGAGAAAATGGAAGACATACAAGACCACTGATAATCTCCCTCGATCTGGGGCTTCACACAAGATCTCACCCTGTGGTGTCAAAATGATCACAAGAACGTTAAGCAAAAATCCCAGAATGTTCAGAAAACCCCCAGAACCACATGGGGGGGGGGGGGGGGGCACCTAGTGAATGACATGTAGAGAGCAGGGACCAAAGCAACAAAGGCTACCATCAGTAACACACTAAACTGCCAGGGACTCAAATCATACAGTGCCAGATGTGTCCCCCTGCTTATGCCTGTACATGTCTGGGCCCATCTGAAGTTTGCTACAGAGCATTTGGATGATCCAGAAAAGGATTGGGAGAATGTCATATGGTCAGTTGAAACTAAAGTAGAACTTTTTTGGTAAAAACTCAACTTGTCCTGTTTGGAGGAGAAAGAATGCTGAGTTGCATCCAAAGAACACCATACCTACTGTGAAGCATGGGGGTGGAAACATCATGCTTTGGGGCTGTTTTTCTGCAAATTGATCCGTGTAAAGGAAAGAATGAATGGGGCCATGTATCGTGAGATTTTGAGTGAAAAGCTCCTTCCATCAGCAAGGGCATTGAAGATGAAATGTGGCTGGGTCTTTCAGCATGACAATGATCCCACACACACTACCCGGGCAATGAGGGAGTGGCTTTGTAAGAAGCATTTCAAGGCCCTGGAGTGGCCTAGTCAGTCTCCAGATCTCAACCCCATAGAAAACCTTTGGAGGAAAGTCCATTGCCCAACAGCCCCAAAACATCACTGCTCTAGAGGAGATCTGCATGGGGGAATGGGCCAAAATACCAGTAAAAGTGTGTGAAACCCTTGTGAGGACTTACAGAAAATGTTCGATCTCTGTTATTGCCAACAAAGGGTATATAACAAAGTATTGTGATTAACTTTTGTTATTGACTTATTTTCCACCATAACTTGCAAATAAATTATTTGAAAATCAGACAATTTGATTGTATGTTTTTTTTTTATTATGTCTCTCATAGTTGAGGCATACCTGTGATGAAAATTACAGGCCTCTCTCATCTTTTTTTGCTCCACTGTATACATTTATTTATTGCTGGTGCTGGGCCGTCTTTAGAGGGAGGTCCTCTTAGGGGGTGTGGTTGATGGATGGAATTTTTTTCCCTCCCTGTGTTTTAATTGTTTTTATCCTGTGTGTTTTATAAAGATTTACGGATATTATGCAATAATAAAGATTTATATGTGTTCATAGATTTGGTGTGCGTCTTACAGTGTGTTTTTGCTGGTTCTTACCAAGTCTGTATACTATGGTACATTAAACACTGGCAGCACCCGTGGGATACTTGAGGGGATTGAGCCAACTTTCTATGTGTTTAGCCATTGGAAACCGGGCACCTGGGGTTATAAAATTATATAAAAATGTAATTTGTTTGGACTGACTACATGTTTTTTTAAATTTTTTAATTTTTTTACTTTATTATACAGATTCTTACTTTTGTGTCATTTTTGCCAAATGAAACAGCTTTTGATTGAAAAACATTCCCTTCTGTAAAAACATTTTTAAACTATACTTTACTTAATTATTTTTTGAGTCCAACTGTGGAATTCACAATGTGACCCATTGATTTCTTAAATAATGATTTAGTATACTCAACCTAATAAGCACAATAGCCATGGCAGTCTTGGTGCCTTTGCTAAGCCCCAACTGTCGTTGGAACCCATTGATACCCACAATTACAACATGAGGCACTGTTAAGGTGATAGAGAGAGTCCCTTCCTTTGTGCAGCCATCTAGGTTTTGTCCTGCTGTACTTTCCCTGGAACAACCGTTGTATAGTAAAGCAGTGATCCTAGGGCTCAGCAGAGCCAACCGCTGGGGTACCCTACATTGTGGATGCCTATAGTGTTGTGAAGTATGAAGTTGTTCAGTGAAACTAATAATATTTTACAATCTTCCTGCAGTATTTATTATTTTTTGCTGGGTTTCTTTACCCAATCTCTGCTCTAATTCAATGGAAAGCATGCACCCACAGGATATGATTATATTAGCATAAGTTTACATAAAATCTGGCATGTGGTCTCTTGTATTTGTTTTGCTTTTTGTTGCATTGAACTTAATTGATTATCTATACTAAGTCCATCCATAGAATAACAATAAAACAGCAGGTAGGAAATTCAGCCCTGCAGATTTCAATTCAAGTAAAATATAGTTTAATGTAACAATGCTGTGTTGGAGAAAAACACCCCCCTGCATCTGTTTATTGTAGTTGTATATAACCCCTATGTTATATATGTTATATATGTAAGAGTGTTATACCTTTAAGACTGTTTACCATGTGATTTGTCATAAGATTGTTACACAGGAGGTATTATTGACCAGGTGACCTAGGGGTGACCAAGGGGACCTCACCAGAGTCTCCCCTATATAAGTCCTGGTAGGAGTCTCTTCGCTCTCTTTGAGCTCAGCTCTCTTAGTCTTTGCTGAGGTCCAGTCAAGTCATGTCTAAGTGTCCAGAGTCATAGGAGGCCTCAAGTCCAGTCTGCAGCCACAAGCTACAAACCTGCAAATACCGTATATACTCGAGTATAAGCCGAGTTTTTCAGCACGATTTTTCGTGCTGAAAACACCCCCCTCGGCTTATACTCGCGTGAACTCTCCACCTGCAGTGGTCTTCAACCTGCGGACCTCCAGAGGTTTCAAAACTACAACTCCCAGCAAGCCCGGGCAGCCATCGGTGCCTTCATTGCCAACGTACTTCTGCGTCGTTGTCAAGGCAACGCCTCTATTCCGGGCCGGAAGCGCGGAGAAGAGGCGCACCCGGTGAAGATAGCCGCCCGGAACCACTATCCCACCGGACCACCTCCTCACGGGACAGCCCTGCAGGACCGGACCAGCGCCGAGCGGAGGTGAGTACTCAGAACTAAAGGGGGTGAGAGGGGGCTGGATGATGTTGAAGGCCGCAGTGGTCTTCAACCTGCGGACCTCCGGAGGTTTCAAAACTACAACTCCCAGCAAGCCCGGACAGCCGATGGCTGCCCGGGCTTGCTGGGAGTTGTAGTTTTGAAACCTCTGGAGGTCCGCAGGTTGAAGACCACTGAGGGCGGATGATGAGAAGAGGATGATGAAGGGGGGGGGTGTGGGATGATGACAAGAGGATGATGAAGGGGGGGGGGGTGGGATGATGAAGGGGGGTGTGTGGGATGATGACAAGGGGATGATGAAGGGGGGTGGGCATGATGACAAGGGGATGATGAAGGGGGGATGTGTGGGATGATGACAAGGGGATGATGACAGGTGATGATGATGAGGGTCTGGATGATGACAGGCGGTGATGATGATGAAGATGTTAATGACGGGTCTGGATGATGACAGGGGGGGATGATGTATTTCCCACCCTAGGCTTATACTCGAGTCAATAACTTTTCCTGGGATTTTGGGTTGAAATTAGAGTCTCGGCTTATACTCGGGTCGGCTTATACTCGAGTATATACGGTAAGCCAAAGTCATAGACTTGTCACTCGCAATCAGTCAACATGGCCTGCGCTAAATTGTCCACCTCTTCTATAAGTTCCAGCAAGCTCTTAAGGCATCTGAAGTCACTGGTCACCTCCATGGGTCTGGCTGAACTGTATAGACTTTTCCACCTTTCTAACCTCAGTAAAGTTACAGTTATCCATAACTTGGTGTCGGAGTCATTATTAACTTGTCATCATCCTGTACCTAGCCGAGGATCCAGCAGTATACCTTCGGGTGGTATTGAGGATAAACCACGCCCTAGCGTCATGAATACAAGGGGTTAATTCCATCTGCCCCTAGGGTAATTCCATCTGCCCTTTGCATCACACCCTCTACCACAAATGTTGGCATCCTATGAACAGGATACAGGTGTGCGACTTATGCGACAAGTCCTTCCCCTGTCTGAACTGTGTCCAGAAATGTCAGAAAATCGCATGCTGATGCAAATAAAATTTGCGCCAGAAAGTATACGGGACTTTACCAGTGAAAAGTGTTTTACCTGAGGTGCTTGTGAAATAGAGGGGGAGGTGAATAAAGGACTATTATTTGCCATTGTGAACTGCAGAGTCTCTACCTGAAAGGGTTAACTTGGTCCGGTGTTTCCCGTGTGCGCGAGCAGTCGCAACTCCGCCCTGTCAGTCCCCAGTGGTGACACCTCTTCAGCACGATGAGGAGGAGCCAAAGAGCCTCCCTGTGTTGCACAAGGGAAGATTTTGCCGACCGGACCAAAACAGGAAGTTCCCTGGGCTCAGCCATATTGGAAGCTCCAGCTGTTGAGTTCGTCTCTGCGGTTATCTGTCAAGCACCCGCTCTAGTGCAGACTCTGCAAACACCAATGATTGCCAGTATTAAGTCTCCAGTGTCAGTAGCTGTCAGTCTTAACCTATTAGTGCCTGCAAGTCTGGTTGCAAGACTATTCACAACCAAGTGCCTGCAAAATAGAGGAAGAGCATCGATGACAATGCCCCTATTAGCTAAGTCAAAGCAGTTGCAGTGCTACATTAAGCATCTTAAAGGAGAACGCACCTTATTTCTCTGAAAGCAACTGTGCACTCAAAAATCAACAGGATGTCAGAACCCAGCTCTCCAGATCTACCAGCCAGTGCCCCTTCATCTCCAACAGCGAGGTCATCCCCTGCCCCAGTTGTTGGGACCTTGCCCGTCCTGGCTGTAGTCAGCATCAACAGTCCTAGTGTTCCAGCGTCTGTTCCAGTATTCATGGGTAACCCTGTCCTCCCTGCCTACAATGGAGACCCCATCACCTTGAGCTGTATGAAAGGCGACAAAAGCCAGGTGAGACCTTGAAAGCAGAGGCGGCTCTAGACTTTATGAGGCCTTAGGCAAAAATAAATCTGAGGCCCCCCCAAGCGCGATAAAAAAGAAGAAAAAAAATTTCCGCCGGGCTCCCCTACCGAGGTTGACGAGCAAAAAAAAAAAAAAAGCAAAAAATTGTGAATTTTTTTTTTAAAACCTGCAATGCACTATATCTATTTATTAGTGGGTATGTAGTTTAAAGTGCTGCTTTATACAGCAACTCACCAATGACGTCTTCTCTAATTTGAGTCTTTGCCTTCTCTTCTCCATTTGGTCTGGGCCATCATGACAATTTCTTCTACCCACAATTCTTCACAGTTGAAAACCTGCAAAACAAACCTATTAGGCTCTGGCTCCGCACTTTTTTCCATGCGTGACAGAGGGGTGTAGAGGCGTGTACATGGGTGACAGAGGAGTGTACATGGATGAAAGAGGGGTGTAGAGAAGTGTACATGGATGAAAGATGGGTGTAGAGGAATGTACATGGGTGACAAAGGGGTGTAGAGGAGTGTACAGAGGGGTGTAGAGGAGTGTACATGGGTGACAAAGGGATGTAGAGGAGTGTACATGGGTGACAGAGGGGTGTAGAGGAGTGAACATGGGTGACAGAGGGATGTAGAGGAGTGTACATGGGTGACAGAGGGATGTAGAGGAGTGTACATGGGTGACAGAGGGGTGTAGAGGAGTGTACATGGGTGACAGAGGGGTGTAGAGGAGTGTACAGAGGGGTGTAGAGGAGTGTACATGGGTGGCAGAGGGGTGTAGAGGAGTGTACATGGGTGACAGAGGGGTGTAGAGGAGTATAGATGGGTTACAGAGGGGTGTACAGGAGTGTACATGCGTGTAGAGGAGTGTACATGGATGAAAGAGGGATGTAGAGGAGTGTACAGAGGGGTGTAGAGGAGTGTACATGGGTGACAGAGGGGTGTAGAGGAGTGTACAGAGGGGTGTAGAGGAGTGTACATGGGTGACAGAGGGGCGTAGAGGAGTGTACATGGGTGACAGAGGGGTGTAGAGGAGTGTACAGAGGGGTGTAGAGGAGTGTACATGGGTGACACAGGGGTGTAGAGGAGTGTACATGGGTGAAAGAGGGGTGTAGAGGGGTGACAGAGGGATGTAGAGAGGTGTACATGGGTGACAGAGGGGTGTAGAGGAGTGTACATGGATGAAAGAGGGGTGTAGAGGGGTGTACAGAGGGGTGTAGAGGAGTGTACATGGGTGACAGAGGGGTGTAGAGGAGTGTACATGGGTGACAGAGGGGTGTAGAGGAGTGTACATGGGTGACAGAGGGGTGTAGAGGAGTGTACATGGGTGACAGAGGGGTGTAAATGGGTGACAGAGAGGTGGACATGGGTTACAGGGGTGACAGGAGGGTGAACAGGGGTGACAGGGGGGGTGGACATGGGTGACAGGGGGGGTGGACATGGGTAACAGGAGGGTGGACATGGGTGACAGGAGGGTGGACAGGGGTGACAGGGGGGGTGAACAGGGATGACAGGGGGGTGAACAGGGATGACAGGGGGGTGGACATGGGTGACAGGGGGGGGTGGACATGTTATTATAACATTATTACGGACAGTGTACACACCTGACATCCTAACTGGCCATGGTGTGGGATGAGTATGGACTGGATCGGCTTTTGCCAACCAGGGTGCCTCCAGCTGTTGCAAAACTACAACTCCCAGCATGCCTGGACAGACTTAGGCTGTCCGGGCATGCTGAGAGTTGTAGTTTTGCAACAGCTGGAGGCACCCTGGTTGGGAAACACTGGACTGGATACTTATATCATTGAGTATATTGCTATATTTACATCCAGAGCTGCCAGAGTAACACCACCTGAAGGGCCCCTGATCCTCGATGAGCCAGCAGGGCTCCAAGTGGTTTCCCAACACCACAAAATGAATGGCCAAGGGTGACGGGGGGTAGACATGGGTGACAGGGGCGGGGTAGACATGGGTGACAGGGGGGGGAGGGTGGACATGTGTGACGGGGGGGGGGGAAAGCGGTGGACCTGGGTGACGGTGGGGGGGTTTGGACAGGGTTTAGAAGGGGTAACAGAGGGGCGGAAAATGTACGGTACCTTAAGCAAGCCGGCCCTGCAGCTTGCAATTCCACAGCAGTCCGGCGCAAATGCAGCTCGCTCCGCTGTCGGGCACCATTTTCACCTCACTGCGCGGCAAGGGGGAGGGGGGGATGTACGCAGGGGGACGCTGTGTGCGCAGTGCGCACGCAGGCTTCCCTTCCCCCCTGCGCGCAGGCCGGGGCGGGACATTTGAAAAAAAAATTAAAATCTTGCCAAAATCACTACACGATTTAGGCGACCGCGAGGCTCCTTTTAGTGCGAGGCCTTAGGCGGCCACCTATATCGCCTAATTAGAGAGCCGCCTCTGTTTGAAAGCATATGCCGTAGCCCTACAGAATGCCCTAGAGACTGTCCAAACATTAGATGGTATAACTCCTGAGCAGAGCAACAAGGTGTTAATGGACAGATTTATTGATGGTGCTCATAATAAGTGGGATAAAGCTCAGCTGAGAATGATAGCAGTCCGAAACCCCAACATGTCATTCCCCGCTTACAAAAGACTGTCTATCCAAGTGATTAAGTCCGGGACTGAGTTAGAGGAAGTTTTTACACCCCATACATCGGTTCAAGAGCCACTAGGGGTGGTAGCCAGACCTCTACCACCACCGTCACCAGCCCCCGCCCCAGAGTCCTCTACTTTGCCAGTCATCACAGCCTCAGATTTACAGTGTTAGGCAGTACATTGAACAACTGATTAAGGCTGTGAAGGAGCTTGCCAACCGTGCCTGCCCCTGCATAGAAAACCTGCCCCGGCTCCCGTATTTCAATTACTGCAGTCCTCCGCCCAATAGACCCTCGGCGACTCAAAGACCCTTTTGCACTTACTGTAATAAGCCAGAACATTGGAAAATGCAGTGCTGGGATTTAACCCCTTAAGGACCCAACCAATTTTCACTGTAGGACCCGGCCATCTGACCACTTTCACTTAAAGCATTAATAACTCTGGGATGCTTTTACCTTTCATTCTGATTTCGACATAGTTTTTTCGTGACATATTCAACTTTATGTTAGTGGCAAAATTTTGTTGATACTTGCATCATTTCTTGGTGAAAAATTCCAAAATGTGATGAAAAAATTGAAAATTTTGCATTTTTCTAACTTTGAAGCTCTCTGCTTGTAAGGAAAATAGACATTCCAGATAAATTATATTTTGATTCACAAATACAATATGTGTACTTTATGTTTGCATCATAAAGTTGACATGTTTTTACTTTTGGAAGACATCAGAGGGCTTCAAAGTTCAGCAGCAATTGTCCAATTTTCCACAAAATTTTCTAAATCGGAATTTTTCATGGACCAGTTCAGGTTTGAAGTGGATTTGAAGGGCTTTCTTATTAGAAATACCCCACAAATGAACCCATTATAAAAACTACACCCCTAAAAGTATTCAAAATGACATTCAGTAAGTGTGTTAACCCTTTAGGTGTTTCACAGGAATAGCAGCAAAATGAAGGGGAAAATTCAAAATCTTCATTTTTTACACTCCCATGTTCTTGTAGACCCAGTTTTTGAATTTTTGCAAGGGGTAAAAGGAGAAAAAAAACATCAAAATGTGTAACCCAATTTCTCTTGAGTAAGGAAATACCTCATATGTGTATGTCAAGTGTTCGGCGGGCGCAGTAGAGGGCTCATAAGGGAAGGAGCGACAATGGGATTTTGGAGAGTGAGCTTTTCTGAAATGGTTTTTGGGGGGCATGTCACATTTAGGAAGCCCCTATAGTGCCAGAACAGCAGAAAACCCCCCACATGGCATACTATTTTGGAAACTACACCCCTCAAGGCACATAACAAGGGGTCCAGTGAGCCTTAACACCCCACAAGTGTTTGACGACTTTTGGTTAAAGTCGGATGTGTAAATGAAAAAAAAATATGTTTTCACTAAAGTGCAGATTTTTTCCCAAATGTATCATTTTTATAAAGGGTAATGGGAGAAAATGCCCCCCAAAATTTGTAACCCAATCTCTTCTGAATATGGAAATACCCCATGTTAGGACATAAAATGCACAGGCGAAATGTACGTTGGGGTAGGAGCTGGCAGGTGTGTGTCTGCATGGCAGGAGGACCTTTTGTGTGGTTTGTCTAACATCTGTTAGCTTTTCCATGTCTTTTCACAGGTTATATCAATACTTTTGTGGTATATCGGTTTCCCTTCCTGAAATGTAAAGATTATTTATTCTTTAACTACCTTTGTCAACCAGTCCCACATGTTTTGTACCATTAAGATACCGTGCTTATTCCCCCTGTATATTATGCACTCCATGTATTGACTTCCATCCTGCCGTCTCCCATCGTCTGCGGTTGTGACTCTAGTGCCGTATTTTATTCTTTCTCATTTTAAATGTATGTAATTTTTTGCATATATGTTAATAAATTGTATTCATATATTTAACACAGTCTGTTTCTGTTTTGTTGGTGGATACATAAAATGCTCTGCGGGCGAACTACAAGGCTCAGAAGAGAAGGAGTCACATTTGACTTTTGCAAAACAAATTTTGCTGAAATGGTTTTTGGGGGGCATGTCGCATTTAGGAAGCCCCTATGGTGCCACAACAGCAAAAAAACAACAACAATATGGCATACTATTATGCAAACTGCACCCCTCAAGGAACGTAAAAAAGGGGTACAGTGAGCCTTAACACCTCACAGGAATTTCACGACTTTTTGTTAAAGTTGGATGTGTACATGAAAAAAAATGTGAGTGAATGTTTTTCACTAAAATGTTGTTTTTTCCCCAAAGTTTACATTTTTACAAGGGTTAATAGGAGAAAATTCCCCCAAAATTTGTAACCTAAGTATGGAAATAGCCCATGTGTGGACATCAAGTGCTCTGCTGGCGCACTACAATGCTTGGAAAAGGAAAAGCGCCATTGAGCTTATGGGAGAGAGAATTTGTTTGGAATGGAAGTCGGGGGCCATGTGCGTTTACAAAGCCCCCCATGGTTCCAGAACAGTGGACCCCATTTTGGAAACTAGACCCCTCATAGAATTTAATAGGGGTGCAGTGAGCATTTACACCCCACTGGGGTTTGACAGATCTTTGGAACAGTGGGCTGTGCAAATGAAAAATTACACTTCTCATTTTCATGGACCACTGTTCCAATAATCTGTCAGACACCTGTGGTGTGTAAATGCTCACTGCACCCCTTATTACAGTGGTTCTTAACCTGGGTTTGATCGAACCCCAGGGGTTCGGTGAGTCAGTCTCGGGGGTTCGGCAGGGGAGGTCGCAACAGGACAGGCAAACTAAGCAATTGCTTGGGGCCCCGAGCTGGCCCGGGGCCCCGAGCAGAGCCAGTGTTTGCCCATCCTGTAGCAACGGGGCAATTCCCCCCATCACTTTTAACTCCCTGCGGCCCCGCGTTAAGTTTAAAAACGCAGGGACATAGCGCACGCTGGGACGTCACTGACATCCTGTGCTTGCGCCCATGGAAACAAATACACCGAGGACCGGAGGATAGAGAAGGAGAAAGACGCATGCTGGCCAGCTTGGTAAGTGTCCAGCGGCACGTCATCTTCGGTGCTACGTACACCGGTCCTGAGACCTACTGCTATAGCCGGAGCGGTGGTCGGAGCACTGAAGTTTTGGAAACAATGCTGTACAATACGTTTTTTTATTTTAATTGGGGGGGACAGTGTAAGGGGGTGTATATGTAGTGTTTTACCCTTTATTATGTGTTAGTGTAGTGTAGTGCTTTTAGGGTACATTCGCACTGGCGGGTTACGGTGAGTTTCCCGCTAGGAGTTTGTGCTGCAACGAAAAATTTACCGCAGCTCAAACTTGGAGCAAGAAACTCACTGTAAACCTG
The DNA here is from genome assembly GCF_029499605.1 of Hyla sarda. Classification (NCBI taxonomy): domain Eukaryota; kingdom Metazoa; phylum Chordata; class Amphibia; order Anura; family Hylidae; genus Hyla; species Hyla sarda. Next base: position 177,523,017 of record NC_079189.1, on the reverse strand, counting down.
CCTGTGTGAATGTACCCTGTACGTTCAAATGGGGGGGGGGGGGGGGGGGCAAACCGCCAGCTGTTTCAAAACTACAACTCCCAGCATGTACTGACAGACCGTGCATGCTGGGAGTTGTACTTTTGCAACAGTTGGAGGCACACTTGGAAAACCTTCAGATAGGTTCTGTTGCCTAACTCAGTATTTTCCAACCAGTGTGCCTCCAGGTGTTGCAAAACTACAACTCGCAGCATGTACTGATCGCCGAAGGGCATTCTGGGAGATGTAGTTATGCAACAGCTGGAGATACGCAACTGCAACTCCCAGCATGTCGAGACAGCTGTTTGCTGTTTGGGCATGCTGGGATTGCAGTTTTGTAGCATCTGGGAAGCTACTGTTTAGAGCCCACTGCACAGTGATCTCCAAACTGTGGCCCTCCAGATGTTGCAAAACTACAAATCCTAGCATGCACAGACAGCAAACTGCTGTGTGGGCATACTGTGAGTTGTAGTTTTGCAACTGCAATCCCCCTTATATTCTGGTACACCATAGACCCGCATGACCCGGAATTCACTAGTGATTTGCGGCGATCGCCTACATAGGGGGGTTTGATGACCCCCTGGGCATTTGCGTGGGGTGCCTGCTGATAGTTATCAGCAGTCACCCCGGTCCGGTTCCCGCCCGGCGCACGGCGGGGACTGAAATTCCTACAGTCCTTAAGTATCAGGGAGCAAAGGCGTACCTGTACGCCCTTGGTCCTTAAGTGGTTAAATATATTTCCCCTGAGGTCAAGGACCAACCCCCAGGAAAACAGTGATAAGGTCCAATCCCCGCACGACCTAAGTCAGGACTCTCACTTTATGTTGCCTCCTGCCCCTATGTAAAAAAGAGTTGTAGAAGGTGTACTGTTGGAGGCGTTGATAGATACAGGGTCACTAGTGTCTACTATACCTAAAAGTGTTTTCTATCAGCATTGGGATGCTAGCTTATTTTGTGAGCCTGATGATGTTAACTTCCGAGTAGTTGCGGGTAATGGGCAATCAGTCCCCAGACATGGATACTGGGAGCCAACCATTCAGTTGGGAGAACATATAGTGGGCAGGGAGTGATTGTAACTAATCTGACAGATAAGGGGTCTGCTGAGTTTATATCGATGAACATTATGAAGAATTGTTTCACTGAAGTGTTAGATGCCTTGCATGCCTCTTTTCCTCATATGTCCCCACCAGGCAAGCGGGCTGCACAGCACCACTTGAAAGTTCTACAGGTGGAGCAGGAGTATCATACTGTCAAGAAGATGCTGGCCGACATGAGGCAGACGTGATCCAAGAGAGTCAGAGCCCCTGGGCGGCACCACATGTCGTGGTCAAGAAGAAAGCCATTCGCTTCTGTGTCGACTACAGGAAACTGAATAATGTTACACACAAGGACGCCTATCTGTTGCCAAGGATCGAGGAGTCACTCACAGCCCTCGGGTTTGCTGCTTACTTCTCCACCCTGGACTTAACCAGCGGATACTGGCAAGTGCCCCTGGCCATGGAGGACCAGGAAAAGACCACCTTTGTGACACCCATGGGACTGTTCGAGTTTAAAAGCATGCTGTTTGGGCTGTGCAATGCCTATGCTATGTTCCAGTGTCTGCTGGAAAGGTGCCTGGGCCATCTGAATTTTCAAAGTGTCCTATTGTACCTGGATGACGTTATTGTGTATTCCAAGTCCTACCAGGAACACCTCAACCATCTGTCAGATGTCCTTCAAGTCCTAATCAAGCATGGATTGAAGATTAAACCGTCAAAGTGTCATTTGCTCAAACCTCAAGTCCATTACCTGGGTCATGTTGTCAGTGCAGAGGGATTCCAGCCCAATCCTGAAAAGGTGGAAGTTGTCAAGAACTGGCCAACCCCACGCACGGTAAAAGATGCCAGGAGCTTCCTGGGTTTTGCCAGCTACTGCCGCCGTTTCATCCCACACTTCGCCCAGAAGAACCCCTCACAGCTCTCTTACTGGGTATGGCAAAGGAGAACTACAGTGGAATACTACCTGTTGAATGGGGCGAAGACAAAAGTCACCACGTTCCGAGCTCTAAAACGTCTGCTGACAGAACCACCCATCTTGGCGTATCCAGACTACAGTCAGACTTTCCAGTTGTATACTAATGCAAGTTTTGAATGTCTGGGAGCTGTCCTGTCCCAAGCCCAGGAAGGGCAAGAGCGAGTAATTGCCTATGCCAGTCATACCCTGCGAGGAGCAGAGAAGAACAATGTAAATTACAGCTTTTTCAAGTTGGAACTTCTCGCCCTGGTATGGGCCGTGATTGAAAAGTTCAAAGACTATTTGCTAACACACCATTCACTGTCTACACGGATAATAACCCATTGGCCTATCTGAACACTGCCAAGTTGGGTACTATTGAACAGCGGGGGCTTCAAGATTAGCCAATTACAGTTTCACCATCAAGTACAGAAGCGGCAAGTCAAATGTCAATGCTGATGTACTGTCACGAATGACCAGGGCGATGAACCCCCTGTTGAAGATGGATGGGAAGATGTGGGGATGCCCCCATTCTATCAACGGTTTGTGAATCAGAATGTTGTGACCCTCATGGATGGTGAACCCCGGTCCGAAAAGGTGAACCTATAGAATAGAAGACCTATACTCTCTTCAAGATGAAAGACGAGTCATGGGGGATCTGTTGGACTACCTTTTGGTGAAAAAGGTACCAACCTGTCTACACCGGGCCCAGTGTGACAAGGAGTTGTAATGTCTGTGGCGACAGAGGAAGTAACTGTTTGTGCACAAAGGACTGTTGTGCCAAAATTCTTTGGATCCGGTCTCCGGTGATCGACTTCATCAGATTCTGGTTCCCCAAAGAGACGTGGCAATGGTCCTCAACGCATACCATGATCAGTCGGGACACTTTGGAGTCCACAAGACCGAAGCTACTGTCAGGTGAAGATTCTATTGGATCGGAATGCGGAGCAACATTGAGAAATGGTGCATTAAATGTGCTTTAACATCACCAAGAACGTGCGCAAGGATGCACCATTCCATCCAGAGTGAAAGACCTAACCAGTTGGTCGCACTAGACCATGTCAAATTGTCTCCTACCCGGTCCGGGTACACTTATGCTCTCACCATGGTGGATTACTGCTCTAAATGGGATGTCATTTTGCCCGTTAAAGACCTCACCACCAAGACAGCGGCCTAGATGTTCTACTTCAATTGGGTGAAAACCCTTGGGTGTCCAGAGTTTGTCCTAATGGACCGTGGAACGGCCTATGAGGCCCAACTCTTTCAAGAGCTGTATCAATTCCATGCCTGCAAAAAACTCCGGACTACTGCTTACCACCCCCAGGGGATGGGCTCTTTGAGCGCATCAATCAAGTCTTTATCCATATGTTGCGAGCAGCCTCTGACTCAAGACAAGAAGAGTGGCCCTGACTGCTGCCCAAACTATTGGAGATCTATAATAACACAGTCCACTGATCTATGGGGTACACCCCTTTCTAGTTGATGATCGGGCGACATGGGCAGCTAAAGACCGAACATTTGGGCTCCAAGCCCCGTTCAACAACTCTCCACAAGCCTCCCTGGATTGGGTCTCTGATCACCAGAGAAGAATCCAAGAGGCCAAAGAAATTGTCAGCAAGAAGATGGGCGAGCCCCAGCAGAGACAACAGGAGGACTATAGCCATCATGCCTCTGCCAAACCACTTCAATTAGGCAATAAAGTCTGGCTGCGGAAGTTTCCAAGGACCCACAAGTTAGTCTCTATCTGGGAGAAAGAACCGTACACGGTGACAGCAGTACCCTACCCGAAATCTGATGTATACGAAGTACAAAAGCCTGCGTACAAGCCACAAATTGTTCATCGCAACCGAATCAAGTTATGTCTGAAAGAAGATATACCAGTGATTCCCACACCGCCGCCTCCGTCTGTCAGACCTGCAAGAGAGTACGTCCCGGGAGAAGGAATCCACCCATCTATGTTTTTTTCCAAATCAGCCTGCGATCTTCTGTGTCTCACCAACCCCGGGGCTGGTTCAACCCACCCTAGTCTCCACGCCAGTCCAAGTCTTGTTACCATTGGCTCTGGCCTATATTCAGGGCCGTTTGAAGGAATTTGGGGGCCCCAAGCAAAATGGACATGGAGCCCCCTCCCCTTTGATGTTCACGCACGTCACACTCTAGGGCCGGCGTCAGGACATAGTAACGCTGGCCCTTGAATTCTGGGAGCGCAACGTGAGCGAACGTCGATACCACGCACATTAGGTGCATCAGAGTTCCCCCCACATTAGGTGCAGCAGAGTTCCCCCCACATTAAGTGCAGCAGTGTTCCCTACCCATACCCCCTGTCCAGACCCCCCCCCCAGGGCCATTTTTTTGGTGGGGGTTTGACTGCTGAGACCCCCACCGATCACCTCGGTTAAAGTGGTTCTCCAGCTGTTGGAAAGCTAAAACTCCCATCATGTCTGGAGAGCCTCTGGCAATGAGAGTTGTAGTTTTGTAACAGCCGGAGAGACACAGATTGGACACAGTTTTACCCATCATCACTGCAGAACTTACAAGTGACTACAGCTCTGATGGGACAGTCAGGAGAATACACAATGATATCAGTGACCTGAGTGATGTCTTCTGACCTGAGTGACGTCTTCTCTGTTATCTTTTCTTCTTCATCTGGTCCAGAGACCAGGTCTTCCTCCAGCTCCATCTTCTCTGCAGAGTCTGACATCCAGACATCATTGGCTCCTCACATTGTCAGCAGATCCTCATCCTCTGCATGAAGACAGTAATCATTATAACCTTGCCAGAAAGTGTACCCTAAATAAAATACTGCCCCACACTGTACCCTGAATATAATCCTGACACACACTGTACCATGAATATAATACTGCCCCACACTGTACCCTAAATAAAATACTGCCCCACACTGTACCCTAAATAAAATACTGCCCCACACTGTACCCTGAATATAATACTGCCCCACACTGTACCCTGAATATAATACTGCCACACATGCATACACATCATATATACATAAGCACCCCTCTTTACCTGTGTCCTCATCACCCCCCATAACCCCTCGCTAAACCTCTCCTCATCATTACAATAACTCCCCCCCACCTCTCCTCATCACTATTATAACCAGGGGGGGGGGGGGGCAAGGGGGGGGGGGGTTATGGGGGGGTGATGAGGAGAGGTTGAGGGGGGGGGCACCTCTCCTCACCCCCATAACACCCCCCCTGCACCTCTCATCACCCCCATAACACCCCCCTGCACCTCTCATCACCCCATAACACCCCCTGCACCTCTCATCACCCCCCATAACACCCCCTGCACCTCTCATCACCCCCATAACCCCCCCTGCACCTCTCATCACCCCATTACATCCCCCCTGCACCTCTCATGACCCCATTACACCCCCCCCTGCACCTCTCATCACCCCCATAACACCCCCCTGCACCTCTCATCACCCCCATAACCCCCCCCCCTGCACCTCTCATCACCCCCATTACATCCCCCCTGTACCTCTCATGACCCCATTACACCCCCCCTGCACCTCTCATGACCCCCATAACACCCCCCTGCACCTCTCATGACCCCCATAACACCCCCTGCACCTCTCATGACCCCCATAACAGCCCCCCTGCACCTCTCATGACAAACATAACACCCCCCTGCACCTCTCATGACCCCCATAACACCCCCTGCACCTCTCATGACCCCCATAACACCCCCTGCACCTCTCATGACCCCCATAACACCCCCCTGCATCTCTCATGACCCCCATAACACCCCCCCCCCCCCCCACACACACACACCTCTTATCACCATTGCAGTCCCCTAACCACCATACAATCCCCCCCCCCCCGGCCCCCCGAGCCAGTTTACTTACCCTGCCAGGGATCGTTGCAGCGGTGTGAGTCTGCTGCTGCTCCTGTCACTGCACGGAGGATGCTGGAGGTTCGCGTGGGGACGTAAGCAGGGACAGGTCAGGTGATTGGCGTAGACGTGCGTGCCTGCGCGGGGCATGTGACGTCTCTACTCCCATCAGCCCCTGACCTGTCCAGTGCCGGCCCTGCTTAGTTTCTTAAGGGGCCCGCGCCCTACAAAAAGGTAATTGAAATGTGCGGGCCCCCCCGAAGTGCCCCGTCGCTACAGGACGGGCAAGCACCGGCTCTGCTCGGGGCCCCCAGCCAGCTTGGTTTGCCGGTCTGGTAGCGACGGGCCTGCCTATATTCCAGTCTCCAGAGTGCCAACCCTGTCTCCAGCCTCTCCAGCACCGATTCTAGCGACTCTGGGTCCAGCCAGTCCTGAATTAATACCAGCTCCTGAGTTCGCTGAAGAAGAAAGAACCAGCTGCAGCTTCAGAAGATTTAAGAGCTCCAGAAAATGCAAGAGTTCCAGACTCTCCAGAGGTGGTGTTGTGCAGATCCCAAAGTTCGACGCAAGGACAAATACCAGCTAGGTACAAAGAGTAAGTCCCCAGCATATTGTATAAATTTGTACCACATAGTCAGTCTAAGTACCGTATATCTAATTTAGTCTAGCCATATGTAATGTCTAGATTAGGACTGTAGCAAAACGTATACTCCCAGTCCACAATCATCAAATGTATATATGTCTAACATTTCTTCCTGTCCATGTGTACAGGGTACTCTACTGGCCGAGGGTTCCCCTGAGGTATAAGTCAGAAATTAATAGTGACAGAGTAAAGTATGGAAAGGTCTCTGTACACTGAGGACAAGTACATGATGTTAAAGGGGTACTCCTGTGGAAACCTTTTTTTTTTTTTTAAATCAACTGGTGCCAGAAAGTTAAACAGATTTGTAAATCACTTCTATTAAAAAATCTTAATCCTTCCATTACTTTTTAGGGGCTGTATACTAATGTGAAATCCAAAAAAAGAAATGCATTTCCTCTGATGTCATGACCACGGTGCTCTCTGCTGACCTCTGCTGTCCATTTTAGGAACTGTCCAGAGCCGGAGAAAATCCCCATAGCAAACATATGCTGCTCTGGACAGTTCCTGAAATGGACAGCAGAGGTCAGCAGAGAGCACTGTGGTCATGACATCAGAGGAAATGCATTTCTTTTTTGGATTTCCACAAGAGTACCCCTTTAAGGAAGAGAATAATCTGGCATTTTGGATTTCAACTGCTTGATCCATTTGTTATGGGAGAGATTCTTAGGACAGATGAAACTAAAGTGACCTACAAGAATGGTAATAGAAAGGATTGTAGTTGTAAAAAAAGTTTATTGTATGTTTATTAATTTACTTGTCATCCTGGTTATGAAAATAGTGTTTTGAATGGCAGTTTATACCGAGCAACAAAGCATGTTTGTACACAGAAAAGTGCAAAATCTTTAGGAGATATGTTTATTAGAGGATACAATTTAACAAAAAAGGACAAACAAACCTTTCTCCCTGTACACAGGAATGCTATATACACATGTTTATCATGCGTTTATTGTAGTAATATCATAAAAGTTAACTGTTCATACCATCCTACAAAAGAGCATAAATGGGATCCATACTTTGAGTTTAATGTTATATATACAGCAAATGCTAATATGCCCTTGTGGAAAAGCATATATAAGCAAACTACAAGATCAATAAAATGGAGATTTACTTTATTTACAGTACACACAGCACACTTACCAAGATAGTGCAGATACTAAATATGGTGAGAGTTTTGTAGCACATAATTTCGCTTAGAGAGATCCCAGTAATGGACTTGAGATGGCAGGTTATTAGGAAGATTTCTGTCAATGGGTATAAGAGTTGAATAGAAAGTGTTTGTTACAAAATTGAATACACTGGATTATTGGATTGGAAACACTTGAGCCTTTAGGACTAAAAGAAGTATGCAACTATTAAGTGTTTTTAGTATACCTTTACACAGCTTTTTATACTGTAGATGAATATATTGTCCTGTCCATTTGTACTTCTATTTATTTATATCTGACTCATTACGATTGCTGTATTACGATTGCTGTATTACGATTTCTGTATTAAGTGCTAATGTCACAGAAATATAATTTTAATCCTGGTCTGGCTAGTCTTGTGTGCATGACTAAGGGGATATGCCCCCTGAAACATAGGATATTAGGATGATGCATTGACTGCATTTGATCTGACTCTGGCTTTTAATGCTCTTTGTACATGTCCACGATAATCTTTGAGTTATAACTATCGGTTTATTTATATATTCCTGTTGCCTTTGCTAAGCTTGTTTCAATCCCTATCTTCCTATTTATGCTTGCACCTATTGTGAGTAGTGTTGAGCGCGAATATTCGAAAAGCCGATTTTTACTGCGAATATCGGCACTTCGCGATTTCCCGAATATTTAGAATATAGTGATATATATTCGTAATGAAGAAAATTTCCGCATGAAAAAAAAAGAGAATGAACATAGCAAATATGCAAATTTCGCGAACATAGGACGAATATTTGTCCATATATTCACAAAATATTGCGAATTCAAATATGGCCCCCACCGCTCATCACTAATTGTGAGCATGACAGAATTCAATTTGTTGGGATAGTGTTTTCTTGAACTTTATACACTACTCAGTGTGTGTTCATAGTAATGTAACCATTATAAACTAAAGGCTAAAAACAGTCCTTAGTATCAATGGAAAAAAAAGTGGCACTCATCTGATAAATTTAAACACTCATTCTTTAATGGCATATATGAAAAGAGGCCCAAGAGTGGAGCAGTGAGTTGGTGGTCACCATGGAGCGTTCTTTAACTTGGTGCTGTCAGTGAAGTCACTAGAATCCTTTCATAGAAATAATAAGAAGTTAAACAAGTTCAATTTCTGTTCTAGGGTTGCCAGGAAAAGGTTGACAAATGTGCATGCCACCCACGTGCCAATTTTTTCCAAACTGGAAGCAGTTGTTACTGAGTAAAAAATCCAATGCTTCACACACTACAACTACCAAAAACTGGTTATCCGCGTGCACTCCCACCTTGTGGATTCCTACAATAAAGGTTTTCCGCATTTACGGTAGCAAAACTGGTTTCCACTTTCCAAGCAATGATTCTACAACAGCAGTAGAAAGGAGTCAGTATCCTTCAAATAGGAAGGGAAGTTGAGTAGCATTGGCCTGAGTAGGCTAGATACTGTGATAATGGTTCTATCATAGACCGTTTGGCTGCGACTTCGGTCTTCCTGGAGGTGGCACTGTGGACTTGTGCATTTTTAGCAAGGAATACTGTTTTGTTTTTTGGGGGAAGCAGTACTAGGTGTTCGGCTTTTCTCTTATAAAACTTAGTTTTTTCAACACAGTTCCTTAGGAACATTTGGATTTTCTGAGTAGGATTGTTGCTGGGCAGTTCATATATTGGTAAGTTTTTAAGTTGTCTTTCTGCCATTTGGATGTAGTAGGATTCAGTCATGACGTTATTCCTCTTGTCCAACTTTTTTTTATCATTACCTCCTATCTGGACTTTAGCCATATCAGGGCTTTTATTTCTCTCTCAGTGAGATTATGCAGGGTAGTAAGGTATATTAACGTTTTTTTATTTCCTTTAGGACCAGTTTTGTGAAAGCATTGAGACTTCTTTCCAATTGAATGGGCAAAGAGAAGGTACTGTAGATTTTATACCTGCCATGAATTCCATCACTTCTGTGACATCTTCTGCATAAACAGGTTTGGGATTCTCAATTTGTGCTAAAGTAGTGATACATTGCTTTTCCTCCTCAATAAGGGATGAACCTGAAAAAATAAAGGTCCTATGATAGTCGGAATTTTATCTTCCATGATGGTCTGTGCACAATGATTCTTTTTATGTTTTTTTCTCCTTCAAAAAATTCTAAATAGATTTATTTTTCTAAACCCTGTGTAGAAATCAACTACAAATTGTACCTAACCGAATGTTTCTGGGATACAAAAATTGAGGCCTTCAGACAAAAGACTAATTAATTCTTTGCTTACAGTGCGTTCACACGGCCGTTTGCCCCCCGTTCCGTTTAAAAAATAAAAATAAATGGATTTAAAAAATGGATAGAAATGGCTGATAAATGGGTATCCGTTTTGAAAAATCAGCCACTTACAGGCTCCCGCAGCCAGGACTACTACTACTCCCATCATGGAACAGACTTGTTTCCATGGTGGGAGTAGTATTTCCTGGCTGCAGGAGTCTGCCAGCGGCTAGGGAGGCTACATTATTGCTTGTACTACTACCCCATCATGAAACAGACGCTGTTCCATGATGGGGGTAGTAGTACAGGGGCTGAGGGATTGATCGCACCTGGTCTAACTTCTGAGACCTGATCCAATCAGAAGTTATTAAGCAGGGGAGCGGGCGTCATTGTCCACAACCCTGCGATCACCGATGTATTTTACTTTAATTTTTAAATTCCCCGCGGGGAGCTCTGAATGGCCGGTACTGAGGAGCCCTTCAGGGCACCCTGCGGGTTTTTGTAAAATGGACAATGTATATTAAAAACGCTGTGGGGGACAAGATATATAGTACTATATATCTAGCCCCCCAGCGCATTTATAAAGATATAACCCCCCGCCAGAGCAAAAATATATACCCCTGCCGGCGCAAAAAAATATATGTACCCCCCCCACTGGCGCATTTAAAATGTAGCCCTCGCAAGCGCATTTATAATTATATACCCCCCACTGGCGCATTTGTCTCCCCTGCTTAATAAGTTCTGATCGGATCGGGTCTCAGAAGTGAGACCCGGTGCGATCAATCCCTCAGCCCCTGTACTACTACCCCCATCATGGAACAGAGTCTGATCCATGATGGGGATAGTAGTACAAACACTAATGTAGTCCCCCTAGCCACCGGCAGACACCCGCAGACTCCCGCGGAATTACTACTCCCATCATGGAACAGACTTGTTTCAATGATGAGAGTAGTAGTAGTCCCACAACACTGTAGGAGTCTGTGTTATTTTTACCTCTACTACCAACAGTTTTTTCTTCAGATGAGCTAAAAACTAGTTTCACACACATTGAACACTTTATTTCAGAGGGCAATCTGTAATATTTTATAATATTAAAGAGGACATTGAATTACAAAGAGGTCAGAAGCTCTCTGGTGAGAATAGCATAATGTGATGTCTGTTACATTAGCCTCTTTTTCCATCAAAGTCTCCATTATGCTGAATAGGAAGTAAATAGATGTGAGAGGTCCTCCCTGTAGCGTAAAACTGAAGAGACATGATAAAAGCCATGAGACAGCAGAATACCTTTATTCATGTAACAGAATGTAAGAGAACAACAGAGGACAGCTGTTAAAATTACATTTTATATACAGACTGCCATGCAAAACAGGAATAAACATGTTGTAGAGGACAAAGAGATACAATCAGCCTTTCCACCGAACTAGCTGGAGGATGTTCGGCTGGGCTACATGCCTACATGCTGTTACACCGAGCGCTCCGGGTCCCTGCTCCTCCCCGGAGCGCTTGCGGCATTCACCTTCTTGCAGCGCCCCGGTCAGACCCGCTGACCGGGAGCGCTGCATTAATGTTACCGGCGGGGATGCGACCCCCGTAGCGGGACGTGCCCGCTCGCGGCTCGCATCCCGGTCTCCTCACCCGTCCTGTTCCCCGACGGCTCAGTCCTGGCGCGCGTGGCCCCGCTCCCTAGGGCGCGCACGCGGGCTCTCTGCGATTTAAAGGGCCAGTGCGCCACTGATTGGCGCCTGGCCCAATTAGTGCTCACACCTGTGCACTCTCAATATAACCTCACTTCCCCTTCCCAGTATTGCCGGATCTTGTTGCCTTGTGCCAGTGAAAGCGTTTCCTTGTATGTCCCAAGCCAGTGTTCCAGACCCTCTGCCGTTGCCCCTGACTACGATCCTTGCTGCCTGCCCTGACCTTCTGCTACATCCGACCTTGCTCTTGCCTAATCCCTTGTACCGTGCCTGTCTCAGCCGTCAGTTGGGGTTGAGTCGCTATCGGGTGGAACGACCTGGGGGTTACCTGCCGCTGCAAGTCCATCCCGCTTTGCGGCGGGCCCTGGTGAAAACCAGTAACCCCTTAGAATCCGTTCCCCTGGTATGGCCCACGTCATCACCCCACTGACACAGAGGATCCACCACCAGTATCCTCACAGTATCCGGATCCTGACACATGCCCTTTTACATGGGCCAACTGGGGCATAAAAAGGAGCACCAACTCTAATGATTGGCACTTGTAGCTCTAAGAATCACAGGTCGGGCTGCAGGAATTATCATTGAATTGTCCACGCAGCCCTTTCAGCATTGTTGCCAGCACATCACTGGTTTACACAAGGCCATGTATGGCAAATAACAATGATTTTAATGGCTACACAAAATATGCAATCACGACAAGCAAGTGTTTTCTCATATGTTGGTCGATTGCTGGCCCTTTTACAATTACATAATGAAGCCTCCTTACGAGCATCCATTCACCCTATAATCAGCCAATATAAAAGCTCTGAAACAGTTATGGGTCCTAAATGTCATCTTCATGTTTTGATGGAGTTTGGGACCAATTACTTGCCACTAGGGTTTATTACTGACATATTTATTTACGAATAACCTACTGGGCCATTAATATATGTTTGCAATGTAATATCAAGAAGGGTTCTTCAAAATTATTTCCTTTGCCTCAAGCAAGAGAAAAAATTTGAAAATAAAGCTTCAGGCTATATTATAGTATCCATCAAAATCTGCAACATATACAGGATATTTACAGCATAAATGTTTTAGCCCTTAAAGGGGTACTCAGTTGAAAACATCTTATCCCCAATCGAAGAGATAGGTGATAATATGTCTAATTGCAGGGGTCCCGCTACTGAGGACCCCCGCAATCTCTGGACTGGCAGTGGTGGTGTCTGGAAAACGGAAGCTTGGAGATTCCATGTTTGTGACGTCACACTACACCCCCCCATTCATGTCTATGGTAGGGGCGTGACGGCTAGTACGTAGCAGTCACGCTTCCTCCCATAAACATGAATCGAGGGGGCGTGGCAGCTGTGTTCGCCAGTCATCAGACACTGAGCGGAATTCGCTCTGTGCACCGAATGACAGGGGTGCTGCAGCGGAGATCGCGGGTATCCCCAGTGGAAGGACCCCCGCAATCTAATATCTTATCCACTATCCTTTGGATAGGGGATAAGATGTTTTCAGCGGAGTACCCCTTTAAGTGTCTCTTAATCATTACAACCTGAAATGCATAAGTGGGGAATTTTTTTCTTATGTGATCGATTTTTATGAAAGCTAAAATAAAGCCTAAAGTTTAATTACAGACATCAGATGCTGACAATACAGTCGAAATACCACTTACGTTATGGGCAACCCTTTGGGTAGGTTGGGTCTTATCACAGGCTTTAGGGTTTCTCAAATGTTTTCCCTGTTCCTACAGGGCTGTGTGATAAACTAGGGGGATGTGATAGGTGGATGAAAAAGGAGTAGTTTCTGAGGTGTCACTTGGCTTGAGTTGTGTAACCTTTTAACTATCTGTGAGCCTACAACTTCTATTTCGATGAAGCTGTTCCCCTTACTCAAAGCCCAGAAAAAAGACCTTTGTTGATAGGATTTTGGAAAATAAATGTAGGCTTTATTAAACTCTGAGACAGTACAATGAAATGTAGACACTTTAGAATCTTGTTTGACTTTGGTACAGTTCTTTACAATACGAAGTTATGGAATCCAGCTCTTGGTGCAAGTAAAATCCACATTTAATTGATAAAGACAGACACAGGAAGTTATGCGTTTCAAACGCAAAACGCGCTTAGTCATACACGTGTATATGTCTAAGAGCTCGTTTGATGTTTGAAACGTGTAACTTCCTGTGTTCCTATGTCGGTCTTTATCAAATAAACATTGATTTTACTTGCACCAAGAGCTGGATTCCATACTTTCGTTTTCTACTTGCCTCGGTGTTGTCCAGCACCTGGATCCGTGCTCCATCTGCCTGGCAGGTGAACTGGTTGTGTGTCTTCCTAAGTTCTTTAGAATATAATGTTGGTTTCAGAAGAAGCAAAATTTTGTCACTAGTCAGTGACTCTTTAACCTCTTCAGGACATAGGGCGTATGGATATGCCCTGCATTCCGAGTCCTTAAGGACCGAGGGCGTATCCATACGCCCGTGGGAATTCCGGTCCCCACCGCTAGCCGGTTGGGGACCGGAGCCGGATGCCTGCGGAAATCGTTCAGCAGGCATCGGGGCATATCGCCCAGGGGGGTCATGATGTCCCCCCATGTCGGCGATGGCCGCAGATCGGTGGACAAATCAGTCCAGCGATCTGCGGCGATTACGGGTCAATCGGGTCTCCAGTGACCCGAAATTACTGGCTGTTCGGGGCCGTCTCTGACGGCCCCGAACAGCCAGAGCCTGCAGGGGTGAGGTGGCACTGGTGCCACCTCACGATCGCCCTGATTCGTCGGCCGACTACCGGCCGAACAATCAGGGCGCCTGCTGCGGGTGTCACTCCCGCAACCCACTCCGCCCCTCTTCCGGAGGACATGAGCGGGTGCGGGACGTGCACCCCGGGTGCTGGGGACCCCGATCCCCGGCGTCAATGTTGGGATCGGGGCCCCAGGAGCAGCGGCGGCGACGACGAGGGACTGACTTTCCGGCGTGGATCATTGGAGGTGAGTGACAGCCTCCTGCTGTTGCTTAGCAACAGCTCCCAGCATGCAAAAAGGGCATGCTGGGAGCTGTAGTTATGCAACAGCAGGAGGCAGACCACCACAACTCCCAGCATTCCCTTATGGGCATGCTGGGACTTATGGTTTTGCAACAGCTGGAGGCACATTTTTTCTATGGAAAAGTGTACCTTCAGCTGTTGTATAACTACAACTCCCAGCTCGCACAAACAGCTAAAGTGCATGCTGGGAGTTGGAGTGGTGCATCTGCTGGTTGCATAACTACAACTCCCAGCATGCCCGTTGGCTGTCGGTGACTGCTGAGCGTTGTAGTTTTGCAACAGTTGAGGGCACACTGGTTGTGAAACTTAGAGTTTTTTTTTTTACCTAACTCAGTGTTTCACGACCGGTGTGCCCCCAGCTGTTGCAAACTCCAACTCTCAGCAGTCAATGTACACCATGCACCGTACATGCTGTGAGTTGTAGTTTTGCAACAGCTGGAGGCACACTGGTTGTGAAACACCGAGTTAGGTCACAAACTCAGTGATACATAACCAGTGTGCCTACAGCTGTTGCAAAACTAAAACTCTCAGCATGTACAGTCTGTCAGCGCATGCTGGGAGTTGTAGTTTTGCAACAGCTGGATGTTCCCCCCCCCCAATGTGAATGTACAGGGTACACTCACATGGGCGGAGGTTTACAGCAAATTTTCTGCCGCAGCTCAAACTGCCAGCGAGAAACTACTGTGAACCCCCACCCGTGCGACTGTACCCTAAAAACACTACACTACACTAACACAAAATAAAATAAAAAGTAAAAAACACTACATATACACATACCCCTACACAGCCCCCCTCCCCTCCCCAATAAAAATGAAAAACGTCTGGTACTCCACTGTTTCCAAAACGGAGCCTCCAGCTGTTGCAAAACAACAACTCCCAGTATTGTCGGACAGCCGTTGACTGTCCAGGCATGCTGGGAGTTTTGCAACAGCTGGAGGCACCCTGTTTGGGAATCACTGGCGTAGAATTCCCCTATGTTCACCCCTATGCAAGTCCCTAATTTAGGCCTCAAATGCGCATGGCGCTCTCACTTTGGAGCCCTGTTGTATTTCAAGGCAATAGTTGAGGGTCACATATGGGGTATCGCCGTACTCGGGAGAAATTGTGTTACACATTTTGGGGGGTATTTTCTGCTTTTACCCTTTTTAAAAATGTTACATTTTTGGGAAAACAAGCATTTTAGGTAAATTTTTTTTTTTTTTTTACATATGCAAAAGTCGTGAAACACCTGTGGGGTATAAAGGTTCACTAAACCCCTTGTTACGTTCCCCGAGGGGTCTAGTTTCCAAAATGGTATGCCATGTGGGTTTTTCTTTTGCTGTCCTGGCACCATAGGGGCTTCCTAAATGCGGCATGCCCCCAGAGCAAAATTTGCTTTCAAAAAGCCAAATGTGACTCCTTCTCTTCCGAGACCTGTAGTGCGCCAGCAGAGCACTTTTCACCCCCATATGGGGTGTTTTCTGAATAGGGAGAAATTGGGCTTAAAATTTTTAGGGGTATTTTCTGCTATTACCCTTTTTTGAAAATGTA
This sequence comes from Hyla sarda, assembly GCF_029499605.1. NCBI lineage: Eukaryota > Metazoa > Chordata > Amphibia > Anura > Hylidae > Hyla > Hyla sarda. The sequence goes on along the minus strand of NC_079189.1, from coordinate 177,506,857 downwards.
AAATTTTTGGGAAAACAAGCATTTAAGGTAAAAATGATTTTTTTTTTACATTTGCAAAAGTCGTGAAACACCTGTGGGGTATAAAGGCTCACTTTATCCCATGTTACATTCCCCGAGGGGTCTAGTTTCCAAAATGGTATGCCATGTGTTTTTTTTTTTTTTGCTGTTCTGGCACCATAAGGGCTTCCTAAATGCAACATGCCCCCCAAAAACCATTTCAGAAAAACGTACTCTCCAAAATCCCCTTGTCGCTCCTTCGCTTCTGAGCCCTCTACTGCGCCCGCCGAACACTTTACATAGACATATGAGGTATGTGCTTACTCGAGAGAAATTGGGCTACAAATACAAGTAAAAATTTTGTCCTTTTACCCCTTGTAAAAATTCAAAAATTGGGTCTACAAGAACATGTGAGTGTAAAAAAATGAAGATTGTGAATTTTCTCCTGCACTTTGCTGCTATTCGTGTGAAACACCTAAAGGGTTAAAACGCTGACTGAATGTCATTTTGAATACTTTGGGGGGTGTAGTTTTTATAATGGGGTCATTTATGGGGTATTTCTAATATGAAGACCCTTCAAATCCACTTCAAACCTGAACTGGTCCCTGAAAAATACAGAGTTTGAAAATTTTGTGAAAAATCGGAAAATTGCTGCTGACCTTTGAAGCCCTCTGGTGTCTTCCAAAAGTAAAAACAAGTCAATTTTATGATGCAAACATAAAGTAGACATATTGTATATGTGAACCAAAAAAAATGTATTCGTAATATCCATTTTCCTTACAAGCAGAAAGCTTCAAAGTTAGAAAAATGCAAAATTTTCAAATTTTTCATCATATTTACGGATTTTTCACCAAGAAAGGATGCAAGTATCGACAAAAATTAACCACTATGTTAAAGTAGAATATGTCACTAAAAAACAATCTCGGAATCAGAATGATAACTAAAAGCATTCCAGAGTTATTAATGTTTAAAGTAACAGTGGTCAGATGTGCAAAAAACGCTCCGGTCCTTAAGGCCAAAATGGGCTTGGTCCTGAAGGGGTTAAGATTGTGCATTGTATGCTGACACATCCCTTACTTCTACAGACAGTGCTAAGACACGACTGTGACTTTTGCCGCATCCAGGAGGAATCCCCTGACTTGTTGCTGTGTTACCAGAACAGGACTGGAGGCAAACAATGCACAGTATTCATTTATAAATTCATTTGTTTCTTTACTTCTTCTGTAGATGTATTGGTATCCTTGCAGTGGAACTAGCTAGGCAGATGGATCTTGACTGTAGACAGGACTGGGAATATGGTGCCTATTTGTATGAGTTGTGCCTGACTCTAACTACACCTATAGCTCACTGTTACAGTCTCCTCATGTGGTGACAGGAGCTGCAGAGCGTGTGTACTCTCTCTACTGACTAACTAAAGAATTGGTTCCACCTCTAATTCCAGGAGAGGAGGTTGAGCTTGACAGCTATTGGACTAGACCTGAACATGTGGATATATTCCTTTTGTATGGAAAATACATTTTTCAAAGTCAATGTGTGCACAGTTTAGCAAATGTTAACTCGTTACACTTTAGCCAGACCTGGCCAGAAGCCCACAGGTCATAAAATGCTCAAATGGTCTTGTTCAAGCTAATTCTTGCTGACTAGACAGATTTGGCCCTCTCAACCACTGGTACTTTTAGTAGTTGATACTTATTGTAAATGCAGAACACCCCTTGAATAGGACTGGCATATTAGCAGTATTAACTGGGCTTGGGCACCAGGCAACCCTGGCTCTCTTTACTAGTCCTTACTACTCTAAACTAGACTTCACTCGACAATAGCTAATCCACATTGAACTAACTCCTATTCGCCTTCCCAGAATATCACGTTATCTAGTAAGGGGGAGATTGGTTAATTGTACTGGGACCCCCAACCTTCTAGGGCTCTCTATCCCATAGATTTGTCTAATGCATTGAAATCACTTACTATTGCCAAAATTGTACTGTACAATTGTAACTTTAACTTTACCACAAGAAGGTTCTTGTTTTGAAGAACATAATCCAACACTTGACCTTCTACTTAGTGTGCAGGAGAAGGAATAAGTCTCGACTTGATAATATGCTTGCTTGTGTTGCTATCCTCTCAGGATTGGGCCATATTGTAGGCTTCAGGGCAGTCTATGTCTTACAGACTTGTGTGTACCCCAACTCTGAGCAGGCTGGCTCACAGTCTACCTACGTATCTCACAACAGCAGCTTGATCTCTGTCTCCAGTCCACTGGCTTGTCTTAAGGCAACTGTACATTGGCTTGCTGCTAGACTCTAGGCAATGCCCCCTAACCAAAAGTCCCTTTATCTATTCCTCCACAAAATGCTACAGCATAATGCATTTAGTCATAAAAATGTCCCCAACATCACTTTCAATCCCTACACAGATCTCCAGACTACTAGTAACAATGGTGCGGCTTGGTGTTTCTACAGTGTACAGGGGCCCTCAAGTCATTAACAACAGGTGGGGGCAACAGTGGGGGTAAACAAAGTAATAGCAAAAAAAAGTTATTCCCCTTACAGGCTGGTATGCAGAGAACACTGGATCAATACACATACAACTTTCTGTTGGAAGACTGACTGAGCATGTGAGTCCACCAGCTCATAAGGAGGACGTGTACATTGCTATGCACTTTGAATAAGCGTTTTCTTTAACAGAACATAAATGGCAAACATTGTTTATTTATCATCTACGCAATAAATATGCTATTTAATGGCAGGACAACCAATTTTATTCAATGTCATCTTCATCGCCCGCTCACTGCACATCCTTCTAGAGAAAATCTTTTTTCTGGAGCTCTAGAGTTTGGATGACAGCCCAGAAGTCTGCAGGAATTAGTTTAATTAAATATACATTTCTATGTCTGCAACTGGGGATTAAATACACAAGAGCTGGTAATTGTATGTCCTATGTACATGCTTATGTTTAAACAGGTGTGAACAGAATCATATATATTTTTAAGGGCTCTGGCCCCAGACATTCTGGTTTAGACTGAAATGCCACAGTTGAGTGTTTCCTTGCCATTTGTTAGTTCATCTTTTATGGCGCTCTCTGTGGTTTGCTGCTTGGCGCCCATCCAATGTAAGAGAAATGTCAAATTCACTACCTGAAGTTTACAGACAGAATGGTAAGACCACATCCCTCCACACTTTGATGCTATTCTGGTTTGTGGCTTGAGAATCTGATCACACATATAGTGGCATACATCTTTGTAAACTGTCTCACGTCTCAGTTCATTATCCCTTCTGCACCTGCCTGCAGTCCATTACTCATTTTTTGTACAAAGATTTTATTGAACAGGTGCAAATTAAACACATTCATATAATCCTAACATTTTAATCACACTGCAGCTTTATTTAGAACAGCATTAAAGGCACTATATAAGCTATTACTGACATTCATGGAAATTCATATTTCGCTAAGCTTTGTCTGTTCTTGTCAGATCTGTAAAGCAATGATGTTCGTATCTAAAACAGTAATTTCACAGGAGTGTTATGGAGATATACATAGGCTCATTTTTAAAGCTACATACTGTATCTTTTTATAATTAAAGGATCTCTGATATTATGATATTGTGGTAGCAGTGTGTGATGAGGGCAGATCGTGATGCCAGGGTTAGTTTATAACCACCTGAAGGTATACCGCTGGATCCTGGGCTAGGCACGGGGGGGGGGGGGGGGGGGGTTTATAAAGACTTTGACGCCAAGTTACGGACAATGGTAGCTTTACTGAGGGTAGACAGTTGGTAAAGTCTATACAGTTCAGCCAGGGCCCAAGGAGGTGACCAGTGACGCAGAGACCTTAAAGGGTAGCTCCCACCATCCTATTTTTTTTTCCTAGCCCGTTCCCCCCCCCCCCCCCCACTACGGCACTAGCCCGTTCCCTCCTCCCCCTGCCCCGCATACCCCGTTCCCTCATTACACTTGCAGTTACTGCAGAGTCCGGCAGCGGGCGTGCAGGGACAGCGGCGGCAACGTGGCGGCGAGAATGTGCGGGAGGAGTGGCCTCCCAGCCAGTGGCCGGGGAGCCAATGCGCTCGCTCCCGCCTGTCTGATTGACAGGCAGGGAGCGAGTGCAGCCTAACTGAAAAAGGACTGATTGCCACTCCAAAATCAGTCCTTTTTCAGTGGCCAGTTTTTAAATGTAAATGAAACCTTTTTAATGAAAAAATAAAATAATAAAAGTATATTAGAGATATGTTGTAGTACATAAGTACTACAACATGTCAAAAAATGAAGTTGGTGACAGTGCCCATTTAAGGGCTTGCTGGGCCTTGTAGTAGGACTGAACAATTGAATGCAGACCATGCTGACTTGACAGATGACAGGGACTGACTTGACTTAACTCATAAAACTGTGACTTTAGCTTACTTGAATTGATGGCAGAACATATGTACAGGGGGGAAACAAGTACAATGGGCCCTGGGACACTGAAGGAGGCTGCCTTACAGGGCAGCAAGGGTACGGGGCAATCTCTCCCATACTGAGCCACCACAATATAAAAGATTGTAATATTCTATGTAAGAGCAATCTGATCACTATATAAGAGCAATTTAAGCAGGAAAGCTAGGGCAAATCCTGATAATCCATGAATTCTTCCCCAGTTCACTGGCCGCCTTTACTCTGTAGCCTGCATCAAATACATTAAATGTAGTGTTAAGATATGGGATATGAAACATGGCAGCATTATATGCTACTCTAGATAAGCACAGGTTACAGGATGAAATAAAGGTTACCTAGGGATATTGGGGGGGGGGGGTAGGAATTCATTATTGTAGGTTTATGCGCAAATAAGGTTTATAATTTTCTCAAGTGAGGTCCCTGTATATGTATAGGTTTGTTATTTTCTAAAGGGATTCTGTTATTTATATGGGGACAAACTGTTCTGTGGGTTGTTAGTACATATGCAGGTGGTGAGTATCCAATCAGTAGGATCTGGAGATTTTGTGTGTAAAACAAATAGAAGGAGATTTATCAAGCTCTGTAGTAGATTTTTCTGCGTAAAAAAGACGCACATACTTGCGCACGTGCGACATTTACATACATGCTGCGCCTTTTTGATTTTTGCTTATTCCAAAGCACATTTCTGAAATCTTCTCACGTAGTATTTTTTTTTTTTTTTACTTTGCATTGGTCATGTATTTATCAAATGTGATAGTCGCTATTTATGAAGAAAAAAAGTCGCATCTCCACTTAAAAGTCGCATATGTATTCCAGGTCCAACCTGGCTTACAGAAAGTGCATACGTCTGCAGAAAAGGACATTAATACCCACTTTAACAACTGTTCTTGTTCTGCATCATGAAACAAAGCAACTACATTAGTGTTAATGTTAATTATAGAAAAAATTAATTATATAACTAATAACTATTAATTTTAAGATTGAAAATACACGCTACACACCTTGTTTATTTTAGGACACTTAGATGCTGGTGTACCCTCTAGATTTTAAAATTAATGTTGTGTTAAAATAGAATAAGGCACAAAATAATTGTGTAAGAATTTTTGCAGACTACGAAATAACCCATATGTGGCACTAAAATTTTTCCTTAAAAAAAAAAAAGAAACATCCATAGTAATACAGCTTCATGCACATTTTGAGGTGGGTAAAATACTGAGCTTTTTTTTTTTATTTGGTGTGGCTTCACTATTGTTTATGTGCCTGTACTTGCTGCGCTGTCTTCCTTCCTGATGTAAACTACGGCCTCTGTGCAGCGACGCAAGACTCTGCCCACCAGCGTCACAAAATGCCGGCTCAAAATTAAACAAAAAAGCCTCCAGAGTACAGATATTCATGGTGCGGCATAGTATGTTTTTTATATTTTTTCATTTCTGAGGAGGGTGGACGGTTGTTGCAGGGTAGTTGGAGTTCAGCTATTTAGTGCAAAGCCGGCCAGTCAGGGTGTCACCTGATGTGGTACGCCCCCCTCCCTGTCACTCTCTAGCAACGCTACTGGTGATAAAGGGTAGATAAAGAACTTCGGCTATTAACATAAGGGAATGGGAATGACTGGGAATGGACGTTCACCAGCAGGAGTGACATTATCTGAAGCACTGCTTGGGGGAACTTCCTTCCTCACTCTGCTACACACAGCTGAGAGCAGTTCAGTATGTCATTGGCTTTGATTGGCTCTTGGCACTGAATTCTACAGGGTGTCAGCGATACCCAGCAGCTGCAAAAAGAAGCTAAAATATACAGCACAATATTTAGCACAATATTCAGCACTATGCACTGAAGGCATCACGACTCTACAGTCTAGCTCAGCTCAAAGGGAATGGGAACTGAAATATTCAGCTCTGTATACTCTATACACTGTGCTGAGCCGAGGTGACACCTGCATTTCCTGACTTTTGTCTCTGCCAGGCTGCTGCTGGAGACAATCTGCAAGCAAGACTGAAGGCAGGACCAGAAGGAGGACCCCTGGTGGCCAAACTTTTAGGGGTTAAAGTAATTCAAATAGGCTAATAAGAGGACATAACTAATTTAATTCATGCATTTTTTTTTTTACTTCTCACCTTTTAAGTGCCATAACTCTTTTATTTTTCCATCCACAGATCCATATGAGGGTTTGTTTATTGCACAAGCAATTCTACTTTGTAAAATTATCTTTCATTTTACTCTAAATTGTATGTCTTACACAAAAAAAAACAAAAGAAAGTCCATTTTATATAACAGGCACAAGATGATAAAAAAAAAAAAAAAAAAGTGGGCTTGTTTTTGTTTTTAATCATAGTGTGCACTGGACGTGAGGTAAACAAAAGTAAAAAAGTGGTGGAGAGTGTCACGAAGCGACACAAGCGGGTGGTAGGGTTATCTATAAAATCACTATTTGTCTACACTAGACCGAAAATAATGATATAAAATCCTTCTTACACCACCCAATTTAAAGGTATCGCTGCCACCACCTGTCAATTTCAAGCCGACAGGAAGCTATCAATCCAATCTGGATATGTTACATTCCCAAATATAATCTACTATCCCAAGCAGTATATCAAAAGAACAGGTAAGTAAATTCAAGACTATACTTGACTCTCTTCAAGGACAATGAACATTCGTTTTACCAGACATAAGACGGGACTTAATTAATTAATGATTTGTCATGAAAGAAAAATGTTCACGGTACATACAAAAACAGATATTAACAAGACAAAGTTTCACCACACAGAAAATAAAAGTAAATGGGAAAAAAATAGAATCCTTACAAAAAGTTACAGCGTTCTATTCCATGGGGTCTGGTAGGAAATAGCGTCTGTCATCCAAAATTAGATCTTGTCCCCCATGCAAGCGCACCCTAGCCCCCCCCCCCCCCCCAGGTCTATAGTTTTATACCTTGCTATGGACAGGTGATCCCTCTATGTTCAGCCCCTGGGCAGGACAAGGAGGAGAGATAGATGTTGCCCACTTCCTTATGATACCTTTATGCTCAAAGAATAGGAAATGTCCTCTATCTTATATCATGGGCCAGGCACCCACATCTTTTTTTTAATTGGGTTCTCCATCAAATCCTCTTTCTAGGGGTACCTCATATGACCCCCCTTATTGTGTATGATTTACCCAGTGCAGATAGTTCAGGCAGGGATATATACACAAGGGTCATGTGAATACTCATTTTATATATCATTTAGTATGATGGAGAATCTAACCTTATAATTTTCACAGGGGGGCTACTTCCCATATCTCTCTGTCATCTATTGACAACAGGTCTTGGAGTCTTTTTGACTGGTGAAGGTGTCAAATTTTCCATCCAGGCAAACAGTGTCCATTAATTGCCACAGTTATGTTAATTGCCCCCAAACTGGCCGGGGGATGCAATAGCGTAGACTGTCATCTCCTGGTAGCTTGATCAAACAGGATGGATTCTTTGGAATGTTAAACTACCACAGATGAGGGTAATGGAATTAAAAGTTGTGCATACCGATGGACATTTATGCAGGACATATATTACCAGTAATTAATGACAAACAATCACAATGCAACATGGATACATATTTTAGCCATTGTATATGACAGAGAGGTCTCCAGCAAGGGTACAGGAGCCGTACAGGCTCCTTCTTAGTACAATAAGTTGTTAATACATGTCCACCTACTGTTATTACCAACACTTTTCCATCACTGGTTTACTTTTACATCTATACTATTAAAAGTAAAATTTTAGGGGGTCATTAGTTATAGGGGTTTTGTACCGCATACACTGTGCCCTTAAAATGTATGGCACATCCAAATAAATATTATTATGTTGGGAAATTGAAAAGAAAATAGCAATCTGGCAAGTTTTGGACGGTTTAGTTTTTACCGAGTGCACTTTACATTAAAACCGACATGTTCTATTTATTCTGTGGGTAAGTCTAATTAAAATGATAACCATGTTTACATGCTTTTCTAGTCCTGTACTATTAAAAAAAAAAATAATTAATTTTTTAACCCCTTAAGGACATAGCGCTTTTCCGTTTTTGCACTTTCATTTTTTCCTCCTTACCTTTTAAAAATCATAACCCTTTCAATTTTGCACCTAAAAATCCATATGATGGCTTATTTTTTGTGCCACCAATTCTACTTTGTAATGACATCAGTCATTTTACCCAAATATCTACGGCAAAACAGAAAAAAAAAATTATTGTGCGACAAAATGGAAGAAAAAACACCATTTAGTAAATTTTGGGGGCTTCTGTTTCTACGGAGTACATTTTTCATTAGAAATGACACCTTATATTTATTCTGTAGGTCCATATGATTAAAATGATACCCTACTTATATAGGTTAGATTTTTGCGTGTACGCCAATGACCGTGCAGTTTAATTAATGATACATTTTTATAGTTCGGACATTTATGCACGCGGCAATACCACATATGTTTATTTTTTATTTTTTTTATGGGTGATTCAAACTTTTATTAGGGAAGGGGTTAAATGATCTTTATTAACTTTTTTTGTTCACTTTTTTTTTTGCAGTGCTATAGCTCTGATAGGGGGCTATACCACTGCACACACTGATCTTTTACACAGATCACTGCAAAGCCATAGCTTTGCATTGATCAGTGTTATCGGCGGTTGATTGCTCAAGCCTGGATTTCAGGCTTGCAGCAATCAATCGCCGTTCGGACGCGCAGGAAGCAGGTAAGGCACCCTCCTGCTGCGTCCTAGCTGATCGGGACATCACAATTTTATCGCAATGTCCCTATTAGCTGCCGGGATACTTTTACTTTCATTTTTAGAAGCGGTAATCAACTTTGATCGTGGCGTCCAAAGAGATAATGCCGGAACGGCGATGTCCGGCATGAGCCACGGGTCCTGGCTGCTGATAGCAGTCGGGACCGTGCGGGTACGATGCGAGCTAAGCTACTGAGCTCGCTTCATAACCCTCCCGTGCCGCAGCGCGTTCTGCTGTAAGGAGTTAAGCAAAATTAGTATGTTTAAAATTGCCCTATTCTGACCCCTATCATTTTTCCATATATGGGGCTGGTTCCACTTTTGTGTATATGTGACTATTTAATCTTTTTTTTGTTATTTTTAACATTTTTCTAGGATGCGATGTGACACACAGCAATAATTTTGGACATTTTGTTATATGTTTTATGTTTTTATGTTATCTTGTATGTTTACGCTTTTCACTGTACAATTTTTACATTGCTATTACTAATCACTGCTATGCATATGCATAGCAATGGTGAGTAATATCGGCGATCAACTTCTCTGATCTGCTAGAAAACAAGCCAAAGGAGGAGATCATCGGAGCCATCAGGAGGCAGGTAAGGGGACCATAGGCAGGTAAGGCGGCCATTATGACTCATTGAACACCTGCGATTATTTCGCAGATGGTACAATGGATGGATGTTAATACGAGGTATACATCTTGAACAGGATTAGTTATATAAACAGAAGGAAATATATAACTGTACTTTAAATTTCAGCAAGATAAAGTGTTATAAAACCAGAGTTATAATATCAATAGCACTGATGTATTTATACACAGTAGATTGGTTACTGGGATTATACACCTCTTCTGTGTCAGACACAAAATTTTAACAAATCTACACATCACATAGTGTGCCCTGAGCTTACAAAGGACCCCTTTCCCTGCCTACCAACTAGAAGGCTGAGGAGGATTCAAATACCCTTCCTCAGCAGCTGATTGGCCAGGACCTGTAACTTTCCCCTGACCAGATAGCAATATGCACTGCCTGGTGCAATTATTACATGGACACACGGGAACTTGGATGGATATTCTTGCAACTGTGGGTTTCAGTATGACCTCATTTAGGTACATAAGAAGCAACACAACAGATTGTAATATTTGGTCACATGATCTCTGTTCTGGCCAAAATCCCTACATAGTCCCAAACAAAGAACTCTGCATTGTGTCATTCCTATTTGAAATATATAAACAAATTGACTATTGGGTGTGTCTCACACTCAACACTGATTGGAGAGCATCAGAGTGTGTATGGACAAAGCCCTACCTAGTAACACAGACATTCAAACTTACTACAATAGGTGTCATTTTCATAAACTACATTTGAGTTACTATATTTATCGGGGTATAACATGCACGCTCATTTTTCCAAGGAAATTTCCTTGTTAAAATGAGGGTGTGTGTAAAAGTGTGTACACCCCGATAAACTCTTTCTGGCCCCGCAGAAGCCAATGCGGTTCAATGATTTAAAGCGTCCAATTTAAATCATGTACCTGCAGCAGGTTCTGCAGGGCCAGAGTCCTGCCACCGTCCGATTCCCATGTCCCTCCCCATCCCCGGCATTCATATTTACCTGTCGGCGCGCTCCTGCAGGATCCGGCGGCGTCCTGCGCTGTATATGTGTGCTGCGCACTGACAAGTCAAGTTGCCATCATTGAACTGGAGCGACTTCTGCAGGGCCAAAAAGAGTTTATCGGCATATAACATGCAGATAGACTTAAAGCTTAAAAATTTAGTTAAAAATATGCGTGTTAAACGCCAATAAATACGGTACAATTTTTAAAAGTACAAAACTGTATGATGTTTTTTTTCTTATCATCACTCCACCATTCTAATTGTGACATTATCTGTGTTGCAAAGCATTTGTTGCAAACATTTGACAGTTTAACCCATAAAGGACCTGTATGCCCTGCGCCTGCTCCCCTACTATGACGCAGGCTCACGAGCTGATCCCGGGGGGTGGGGATTCCCGGCGGCTATCAACAGCTATCAGTGATGCCCGCGTTAACCCCTTAGGTGCCACGTTCAAAGTTAATAGCGGAATCTGAAATGAAAAAAAAATCCATTCCCGGCAGCACAGTGGAGTTGGTGGGGACCACCGCAGTAAAACCGCGGTGTCCTGATCAGCTGAGAGAATAGTGGGAGTGCCCCTACCTGCCTCCTCACAATCCTATCTTTGCTAGGATGCTCCAGGATGCCTCAGCATCCTGAAACAATCAAGCATCGAAAACACTGATCAATTCTATGCTATGCAAGGATTGCATGTAATAGTTCCCTATGGGGACTATAAAATGGTGTTAAAAAAAAGAAAGAAAAAAAAAAGTTCATAAATGTGAATTAACCCCTTCCCTAATAAAAGTTTGAATCACCCCCCTTTTCCAATAAAAAAAAAATATATATATATATATATATATATATATATATATATATATATGTGTGGTATTGCCGCGCACGTAAATGTCCGAACTATAAAAATATAACATTAATTAAACCAGTCAATGGCGTATACGTAAAAAATACCAAAAGTCCAAAATTGCATATATTTGGTCATTTTTTATACCCTAAAAAAAAAGTATAAAAAGCGATCAAAAAGTCCTATCAAAACAAAAATATATTATAGGGGTCAGAAGAGGACAATTTTAAATGTACTAATTTTCATGCACAGTTATAATTTTTTAACAGAAGTAAAACTAAATAAAACCTATATGACTTGGGTATCACTTTAATCAGATTGACCTAAAGAATAAAGATATGGTGTCATTTTTACAGAAAAGGGCACTGTGTGAAAACGGAAGCCGCTTATAATTACAAAATGGAATTTTTTTCCCCACAAATTTTGTCCAACAAATATATATTTTTTTTGTTTCACCGTAGATTTTGTGATGAAATGACTAATGTCATTACAAAGTAAAATTGGTAGGGCATAAAACAAGCCCTCATATAGGTCTGTTGGTGGAAAACTGAAGCGTTATGATTTTAAGAAGGTGAGGAGGAAAAAACTAAAGTGCAAATATAGAAAAACTAAGAAAGACACTTAGAGGGAAATTATTATTCCCTGCATCAATGTTAGTGGCAAAATTATGCAACATTTTTGCACAAACTCTGTGGTCTTTTGTAAAACATTTTCCTAATTTTGCCATTCTGCACTGGTGCAGAGATTGATAAATTTCTTCTTTATTTTTTTTTCTAATATCTGTCTGGAGCAGTGGAAAAGACCGCAGCACACAAGACGATTTCCAGTGTAAAAAAGTGAATTTATTCCATCAAACAGCAAGCAAAAGGAAGCAAATGATTCCTTTTGCTTGCTGTTTGATGGAATAAATTCACTTTTTTACACTGGAAAAGTCTTGTGTGCCCACAGAGCGCTCTCTCTTTCCTTACAATTCTTTGCTGAGGTCAAGTCGAGCCCTAGAGAGTGTCCAGAGTCATAGGAGGCCTTAAGTCCAGTCTGCAGCCACCACCAGCTACAAGTAAGTCAGCATTATGATTCAGGTGCTGACTTCCAGAGAGCGGTGGGTGGATTGCGGCGCTGACCAGGAAAGGACAGGCATGAGGAAGCCGCACAAGCGCGGTGAAACGCGTTGCATTTGAATAAATCTTTCTACCCACTGGACGTGTCCTTTCCTGGTTGTGTAAACTCACACACAACAATGGTCAGTGTGCGTGAGTGTATGGACCTGGTCTGCAGCCTCCCCGACCTTGTACGATAATGCAGGTGCTGACTTCCAGAGAGCGGTGGGTGGATTGCGGCGCTGACCAGGAAAGGACAGGCATGAGGAAGCCGCACAAGCGCGGTGAAACGCGTTGCCTTTGAATAAATCCTTTCTACTCACTGGACATGTCCTTTCCTGGTCAGTGCCGCAATCCACCCACCGCTCTGTGGAAGTCAGCACCTGCATTATTGCACAAGGTCGGGGAGGCTGCAGACCAGGTCCATACACTCACGCACACTGACCATTGTTGTGTGTGAGTTTACACAACCAGGAAAGGACATGTCCAGTGAGTAGAAAGGATTTATTCAAATGCAACGCGTTTCACCGCACTTGTGTGGCTTCCTCATGCCTGTGTGAGTTTACACAACCGCCTTTGGTAAGAGTTTCTTACATTATTGGTTTGAACCTTACACAGGCGACTTTACGCTATGGAGCGCTCTTCTATCTTGTTTTAACAGTCTCAGCATTGTCAGTCATCAATCAAGTCAAGTCAGTAACAGTCATTATTTGTCAACTCAAGATGGCCTGCGTTTATTTGACCATATCTACTATAAGTCCCAGCAATCTCTTAAGGTCTCTGAGTCACTGGTCACCTCAATGGGCCCTGGCTGAACTGTACAGACTACCATCTGTCTACCCTCAGTAAAGTTACCATTATCCATAACTTGGTGTCGAAGTCATTATTGCCCCCCCCCCCCCCCCACGTGCTTAGCCCAGGATCTAGCGGTATACCTTCGGGTGGCATCGAGGATAAACCTGGTGTCACAAATACAAGGGGTTAATTCCATCTTCCCCTAGGGTAACAACATCTGCCCTCATCCCACCCTGTTACTACATTTTCTTTAAGGGATATGAGCAACGGAGATGAAAACACTCATGTGTATTCAGTCTTACAACAAAATTAATAATTGTTCTTTATATTTAGTGCAAGCAGGTTCTGCAGTGCTTTACACTCAAATTGGTCCCTGTCCCCAGTCCAGAGATATAGTTTATACATGAGTCACAGAGGCCCTATTCACTCATGAATATGGTTTTTGATATAGGTGAAAAAAATTATATGCAACTGTAACTTTTAGGTAGGAAAAAATATGACCATAAAATTATTGTATATTTAAACAAACAGTCATAGTTTAAAATGGCATTTTTTGTCATTATAAAATAGATGATTTAAAGCTAAAAAATAAAATAGGCAAAAATCTCTGTATGAACATAGCCTGGAAATGACTCAATGACTTCTATGGGAGGCTCTTGTCAACATGCTCTGATGCCCTGTGACACATACAGAGGTGACTGTAAAAGGGAGAATATGAGCTGTGAGCAGAGTTCAAAGTGACTGATATGCCAGGATTATTTAACATTTTTAAATAAAGCTAATTATTATTTTTTTTTTTTTACATAAATACGATTTAAACAATAGATCATTTTCAGTTTGAATCTTTTTACTGAAGTTTTAAGATAAGAAAAGTACTTCAGATTTAAAGGGGTATTCTGGGCAAAAACATTTTATCCCCTATTCAAAGGATGGTGGATAAGATGTCTGATCACGGGGGGGGGTTTCACTGCTGGGACGCCCCGCGATCTCCCTGCAGCACTCGCACTCTCATTGTGCTGCTGTATGGTTTCCTCATGCTGATGCTGCCACCTACCGGCTCTCTCATTGTGCTGCTCTATGGTCTTCTCCTGCTGAAGCTGCCACCTACAGTCTCTCTCATTGTGCTGCTATATGGTCTTCTCATGCTGATGCTGCCCCCTCCAGGATCTCTCATTGTGCTGCTCTATGGTCTCCTCATGCTGTTGCTGCCACCTCCAGGCTCTCTCATTGTGCTGCTCTATAGCTTCCTCATGCTGATGCTACCACCTCCAGGCTCTGTCATTGTGCCACCATATGGTCTCCTCATGCTAATGCTGCCACCTCCAGGCTCTCTCATTGTGCTGCCCTATGGTCTCCTCATGCTGTTGCTGCCACCTCCAGGCTCTCTCATTGTGCTGCTCTATGGCTTCCTCATGCTGATGCTGCCACCTCCCGGCTCTCTCATTGTGCTGCTCTATGGTCTCCTCATGCTGATGCTACCACCTCCAGGCTCTCGAATTGTGATGCCATGGATACTGAAAAATATAATTAAGGTGCTGGTCCCCAGTTACAGAAATTCCTCTGCATTAGACCACAAGTAAGTTTTGAAAATATGAATTAGCTAAAAGTTAACTTTTCTATATGGACCCAAACATTTTTTTTTTATCTAACAAAAGGAAAGAAAAAAAAACACCATGTGCCACCTACACCACCAAATATTGATGTGATGCAAAGACCTCTAAAAGGTGGAAGGGAACAACGTATGGTCAATTGCAACAGGTGGGGGTAAAATCTTCCCCTGTAAGGCCCTACTCTTGCACTCTTAATTCCCTTCTTGGCAAGTGTTACTCGTCCTAAAAAGGACAGCCCCACAAAGGAACCTCTCCCTATTTCCAACTAAAAACCCTGGGAAATGGCAGTGTTTTTAGGTGGAAATAGGGAGAGGTTCCTGTGTGGGGCCGCCCTTTTTAGGATGAGTAACACTTGCCAATAAGGGAATTAATAGTGCGAGAGTAGGGCCTTATAGGGGAAGTTTTTACCCCCACCTGTTACAATGGAAAATACGTTGTTCCCTTCCACCTTTTAGAGGTCTTTGCATCGCATCAATACTTGGTAGTGAAGGTGGCACATTTCCATTTGTTAGATTTCCAAACATTTTTGGGTCCATATATTTTATCCTAAGAATAATGTTAAAAGTTAAGTTTTACGTAATGCATATCCTAAATACTTACTTCTGCACATCAACACTTTGACAAAAAAGACCGTTTTCTTCTGCCTACCTGCCTCAGCTACTATTCTGATCCTGCCACCAAGTTCTCCTACTTTCACCCACCTTCGTCACCGGGTACTGGTATTAACACCCACCACCCCACTCTACCAAAGTGTACCAAACACAACAGCAACTTGGACAGGTCACGCCGTTTCCGCCTCCACTCTCTCAGGCCATTGGCCCTGCGACAGTGTGCGACTCCTCCTCCTCATCCTCCACCGTTTCCCATAGTCATCCCAATGAGAACTCATCTATCCACGAAAAATGTGGAGAGACTGACCTTTGTAAAGATGAATCAGGCATGGATCAGCCAGGATTTCCCCCCATCAATGCCTGGTGCATCAGAGTAGATTTACCATGGTGAACAGATTGAACATTGAACAGATTTAAGGCTCTGCTCCCCGGTTACAAACATTCTTCCGCATCACACCTTTTTTCACCCACCTTCGTCATCAGGTACTGGTATTGCTACCGCCCGCACCACTCTGTCACTGGGTCACTTTCAGGACTCCTGATGCTGCTGTCACCTCCAGGCTGTCTCATTCTGCCACCATATGTTCTCCTCATGCTGCCGCCACCTCTACGCTGTGTGATTCAGCCACTATACATTCTCCTCATGCTGCCGCCAACACCAGGCTGTGCCATTCAGTCACTATATGGTCTCCTCATGCTGCTGCCAACTCCAGGCTATGCCATTAAGCCACTATATGGTCTCCTAATGCTGCCGCCCCCTCCATGCTCTGTCATTCAGCCACTTTAGGGTTTACTCATGCTGCTGGGCCTGGGACATTACCTACATTTTTTTATGGTAGCACTAACTACCATTAATCTTCAATTTAAATATTCATCTTTTAATCTTAGGGATTGTGAAGCCCTATTGTCTCCTCTTGCTGCCACCAATTCCAGGCTGTGTCATTCTGTCAGATTATGGTCTCCTCATGCTACTGCCACCTCTAGGCTCTGTCATTGTGTGGCCATATGACTCCTTGTTAGATTGGGTTTTGTGGTCATACAGTATTAGTTCAAAGTAAACACCAGGACATTAAACTTGGGAATCTAATATAAATCTTACATTAAAATTTTAACCTTTTAAGGACGCCGGGCGTATGCTTACGCCCTGCATCCCGAGTCCTTAAGGACGTGGGGTGTATGCATACGCCCGTGGGAATTCCGGTCCTCGCCACTAGTCGGTTGGGGACTAGGATGCCTGCTGAAATCATTCAGCAGTCATCCCGGCACATCGCCGACCCCCCTCCCCCCCCCCCCCCATGTCGGCGATCACAGAAAATCGCATGTCAATTCAGACATGCGATTTTCTGCTATTCCAGGCTGATCGGGTCTCTGGTGACCCGATCACCTGGAAAATAGGGATGATCGGAGCTGTCAGTGGCCGGTACCTGGAGGAGAAGATGCCTGGGGACCCCCGATCGTCGCTGGAGACTGCTGGATCCTGACTCAGGTAGGGAAACCACCTTGGTGGGTGGGGGGTTGGGGGGAATGAAAGTGAAAGTAAAGTGATCTTTACTGTGGCAACCACTAGGAAGGCCAAACTGCAACTCCCAGCATGCCCAGACAGCCAAAGGCTGTCTGGGCATGCTGGGAGTTGTAGTTTTGCAACATCTGGAGGGTCACAGTTTGGAGACCACTGTTACAGTGGTGCCCAAACGGTAGCCCTCCAGATGTTGCCAAACTACAACTCTCAGCATGCCTAGACTGCCCAGGCATGCTGGAAGTTGTAGTTCTGTAACATCTGTCCCTTCAGATTTTGCAATTTTCATGAAATTTTTGAAAATTGCTGCTCCATTTTATGATGCCAACATAAAGTGGAAATATTGTATTTGTGAATAAAAATAAAATTTATTTGGAATATCCATTTTCCTTACAAGTAGAGAGCTTCAAAGTTAGAAAAATGCAACATTTTCAAAATTTTCATGAAATGGAGTGATCTGATATATATGCAATTGCATCACTTTTGCGCTGCATGGGTTTTGATAAATCTCCCCTATTGTCATGTCTTTGCAATATACCATCACTTCTTCAAATATACAGTAGAATCTCCCAGTAGCAGACACCCACTGGGAATAAAAAAGTGTCCTCTATTGGGGAAAAAGGTTCTTCTTTCTAAATGACGGAATACTGTCCTGTACTCACACCAGAGTGTAATTACCTATAAAATATGATAAAAAACAATATTACAGTAGAATCTCCCAGTGCCATTTAATCACCCCTTATCCCTCCCCATATCATTTCATCCCCCCTTTATACCCTGTGCCACCTTATTCCCCTTGATCCCCCTGTGCCATTTAATTCCCCCTTCATTACACTCTATGTAAATTCATCACCCCTTTCCTTTTAAAGTGGCACAGGGGGAAAAAGTGGGAATGAAATGGCACAGGGGGTGGTAAAGAGAGGCTGATGAATGTTACGCCTAGCGCTCCAGGTCCCCGCTCCTCCCCGGAGCGCTCACGGCGTCTCTCTCCCTGCAGCGCCCCGGTCAGTCCCGCTGACCGGGAGCGCTGCATTGACATGGTCGTCGGGGATGCGATTCGCACAGCGGGACGCGCCCGCTCGCGAATCGCGTCCCAAGTCACTTACCCGTCCCGGGCCCCTCCTGTCATGTGCTGGCGTGCGCGGCTCCGCTCTCTAGGGCGCGCGCGCGCCAGCTCTCTGAGACTTAAAGGGCCAGTGCACCAATGATTGGTGCCTGGCCCAATTAGCTTAATTGGCTTCCACCTGCTCCCTGGCTATATCTGATCACTTCCCCTGCACTCCCTTGCCGGATCTTGTTGCCTTGTGCCAGTGAAAGCGTTTTGTGTTGTCCAAAGCCTGTGTTACCTGAACTCCTGCTATCCATCTTGACTACGAACCTTGCCGCCTGCCCCGACCTTCTGCTACGTCTGACCTTGCCTCTGCCTAGTCCTTCTGTCCCACGCCTTCTCAGCAGTCAGCGAGGTTGAGCCGTTGCTAGTGGATACGACCTGGTTGCTACTGCCGCAGCAAGACCATCCCGCTTTGCGGCGGGCTCTGGTGAACACCAGTAGCCTCTTAGAACCGGTCCACCAGCACGGTCCACGCCAATCCCTCGCTGACACAGAGGATCCACTACCTGTAAGCCGAATCGTGACAGTAGATCCGGCCATGGATCCCGCTGAGGTGCCGCTGCCAAGTCTCGCTGACCTTCCCACGGTGGTCGCTCAGCAATCGCAGCAGATTGCCCAACAAGGACAGCAGCTGTCGCAGTTGACCACCATGTTACAGCAACTTCTGCCTCTGCTACAGCAGCAACCATCTCCTCCGCCAGCTCCTGCAACCCCTCCGCAGCGAGTGGCCGCTCCTAGCCTCCGCTTGTCCCTGCCGGACAAATTTGATGGGGACTCTAGACTCTGCCGTGGATTTTTGTCTCAATGTTCCCTGCATATGGAGATGTTGTCGGACTTGTTTCCTACAGAACGGTCTAAGGTGGCGTTCGTAGTGAGCCTTCTTTCAGGAAAGGCCTTGTCTTGGGCCACACCGCTCTGGGACCGCAATGATCCTGCCACAGCCACAGTCCAGTCCTTCTTCGCTGAAGTCCGGAGTGTCTTCGAGGAACCAGCCCGAGCTTCTTCTGCCGAGACTGCCCTGCTGAACCTGGTCCAGGGTAATTCTTCAGTGGGCGAGTACGCCATCCAATTTCGAACTCTTGCTTCCGAATTATCATGGAATAATGAGGCTCTCTGCGCGACCTTTAAAAAAGGCCTATCCAGTAGCATCAAGGATGTGCTGGCCGCACGAGAGATTCCTGCCAACCTGCAAGAACTTATCCATTTGGCCACCCGCATTGACATGCGTTTTTCTGAGAGACATCAGGAGCTCCGCCAGGAAAAAGACTTAGATCTCTGGGCACCTCTCCCACAGCATCCTTTGCAGTCTACGCCTGGGCCTCCCGCCGAGGAGGCCATGCAAGTGGATCGGTCTCGCCTGACCCAGGAAGAGAGGAATCGCCGTAGGGAAGAAAATCTTTGTCTGTACTGTGCCAGTACCGAGCATTTCTTGGTGGATTGCCCTATTCGTCCTCCACGTCTGGGAAACGCACACACGCACCCAGCTCACGTGGGTGTGGCGTCTCTTGGTTCAAAGTCTGCTTCTCGACGTCTCACGGTGCCCGTGCGGATTTCTCCTTCAGCCAACTCCTCCCTCTCAGCCGTGGCCTGCTTGGACTCTGGTGCCTCTGGGAATTTTATTTTGGAGTCTTTGGTGAATAAATTCTGCATCCCGGTGACCCGTCTCGTCAAGCCGCTCTACATTTCCGCGGTCAACGGAGTCAGATTGGATTGCACCGTGCGTTACCGCACAAAACCCCTCTTAATGTGCATTGGACCCCACCACGAAAGGATTGAGTTCTTCGTCCTTCCCAACTGTACCTCTGAGGTCCTCCTCTGTCTGCCATGGCTCCGGCTTCATTCTCCCACCCTTGACTGGACCACCGGGGAGATCAAGAACTGGGACTCTGCTTGCCACAAGAGATGCCTCTCCCCCCCTCCCAGTCCCGTCAGGCAAGCCTCAGTGCCTCCTCATGGCCCCCGTCCTTGTGTCTCCCTGCCCCGTGCCAAGCTTCACCCTCTGCCCTCCCTCCCCATTCCCACTCCTGCTGTACTGCCTGCCTTTGAGGAAACCCTCCATTCACTCCCGGTGTCCTCGTCCCAGGTAAAGCAGTTGTCGGACCAAAAAAGGGGGAGACCTAAGGGGGGGGGGTACTGTTACGCCTAGCGCTCCGGGTCCCCGCTCCTCCCCGGAGCGCTCACGGCGTCTCTCCAGGAGCTGACCAGGAGCGCTGCACTGACATGGCCGTCGGGGATGCGATTCGCACAGCGGGACGCGCCCGCTCGCGAATCGCGTCCCAAGTCACTTACCCATCCCGGGCCCCTCCTGTCATGTGCTGGCGCGCGCGGCTCCGCTCTCTAGGGCGCGCGCGCGCCAGCTCTCTGAGACTTAAAGGGCCAGTGCACCAATGATTGGTGCCTGGCCCAATTAGCTTAATTGGCTTCCACCTGCTCCCTGGCTATATCTGATCACTTCCCCTGCACTCCCTTGCCGGATCTTGTTGCCTTGTGCCAGTGAAAGCGTTTAGTGTTGTCCAAAGCCTGTGTTACCTGAACTCCTGCTATCCATCTTGACTACGAACCTTGACGCCTGCCCCGACCTTCTGCTACGTCTGACCTTGCCTCTGCCTAGTCCTTCTGTCCCACGCCTTCTCAGCAGTCAGCGAGGTTGAGCCGTTGCTAGTGGATACGACCTGGTTGCTACTGCCGCAGCAAGACCATCCCGCTTTGCGGCGGGCTCTGGTGAACACCAGTAGCCTCTTAGAACCGGTCCACCAGCACGGTCCACGCCAATCCCTCGCTGACACAGAGGATCCACTACCTGTAAGCCGAATCGTGACAATGAATTTACACAGAGAGTAATAAAGGGGGAATGAAATAGCATGGGGGGGGGGAAGAGGAAATTATGTGGCACAGGGGGTAATAAAAGGGGGGATAATTTGTCACAGGGGAAATAAAATGGCATGGGGGGGGGGATCAAGGAAGAGGGGTGAATGATGTGGCCGGCGGACGTACAGAAGCAGGAGAACACTGTTTAAACAACGGTCTTCTGCTTCTGTGCTGGGGCTGCTGCAGGGGGTGCTGCGGAGGCCTGGGCTCCTTACTGGGGTATTGGCTGTACCCCTTGATGGCGGCCCAGGTAAACGGTAGGGCGGCACATAAGCCTGGTTGTCCCCTTTTGAGAGTGTTCTGTCCCCTAATGGGAGTGTTTTGTCCCCTATTGGGAGTGTTTTGTACCCTTTCGGGTGTGTCCATGACCACTATTGGGAGTGTCCCCTATTTGGAGGGTGCAAATACATAAAGTCTTATGGGACTCTGCCAGGGAATTAAAAACTGTCCGCTATTGAGAGGTGTCCGCTAAGGGAGATTTTACTGAACATGAATTTTTATAGTATCTAAAGTTTTGGACATAGGGGTGGATGGACTTTTTCATAACACGTAAAGCTGAAGTCAGGATACATTTTGCTAGTTTATCAGTGGTGAAATACCATATTAGTTTTGTCTTTATGACTGCTTTTAACTGTCAGCAGCACTGAACCTACCTATACTACCATTTGGGTGCCTGAATCCATTCGCCTTTAAGGCCGGGTTCACAATTGAGAAAACTTCAGCCCGGAGCTTCCGAGTGCGGCCAGCACTGACTGATTCAGTCAGCACTAGGACCGCGAGGACATAACTGTATCAATAGATGGCAATGTGCGTGGAGCGGAAATCTGCCAGAACACTGAACAAGTTCAATGCTCTGCTGGAATTTTTTGAGCGGATTTTCTGACCACTGTGTACACTGTGCAGTGGAATCCCATTGTCAGCAATAGGACTCTGATGCACAGGAATTTCTGAGAGGAATTTCAAAATGGAATTCAGGTCCGAAATTCTGTAGTGTGAATCCCGCCTTGTAGATCATTATCTGATTGATTCCCTTTGACTCCTTAACCCAACATATGTGTATATATACAGACATTGACAAAATTGTTGATACTCTTCCTGAACATATGGAGCTGATGTGACTTTCCAAAAAGCTCCAGTTTGGTCTCATCTGCCCAAAGGACAAGCTACAGGGTTTATGGGAGCAAGTTCTTTGGACAGATGAGACAAAACAGGAGCTTTTTGGCAAGTCATATCAGCTTTGTGGGAGAGATTTAACCCCTTAAGGAAGCAGGACGTAAATGTACGTCCTGGTGAGGTGGTACTTAACGCACCAGGACGTACATTTACGTCCTGTGCATAACCGCGGGCATCGGAGCGATGCCCGTGTCATACGCGGCTGATCCCGGCTGCTGATCGCAGCCAGGGACCCGCCGGCAATGGCCGACGCCCGCGATCTCGCGGGCGTCCGCCTTTAACCCCTCAGGTGCCGGAATCAATACAGATCCCGGCATCTGCGGCAGTGCGCGATTTCATTGAATGATCGGATCGCCTGCAGCGCTGCTGCGGGGATCCGATCATTCATAACGCCGCACGGAGGTCCCCTCTCCTTCCTCCGTCCGGCTCCCGACGTCTCCTGCTCTGGTCTGTGATCGAGCAGACCAGAGCAGAAGATGACCGATAATACTGATCTGTTCTATGTCCTATACATAGAAAAGATCAGTATTAGCAATCATGGTATTGCTATGAATAGTCCCCTATGGGGACTATTCAAGTGTAAAAAAAAATTTAAAAAAATGTAAAAGTAAAAAAAAAGTGAAAAATCCCCTCCCCCAATAAAAAAGTAAAACGTCCGTTTTTTCCTATTTTACCCCCAAAAAGCGTAAAAAACATTTTTTATAGACATATTTAGTATCGCCGCGTGCGTAAATGTCCGAACTATTAAAATAAAATGTTAATGATCCTGTACGGTGAACGGCGTGAACGAAAAAAAAAAGTCCAAAATTCCTACTTTTTTAATACATTTTATTAAAAATTTTTTTATAAAAAATGTATTAAAAGTTTTTTATATGCAAATGTGGTATCAAAAAAAAGTACAGATCATGGCGCAAAAAACTTAGCCCCCATACCGCCGCTTATACGGAAAAATAAAAAAGTTAGAGGTCATCAAAATAAAGGGATTATAAACGTACTAATTTGGTTTAAAAGTTTGTGATTTTTTTTAAGCGCAACAATAATATAAAAGTATATAATAATGGGTATCATTTTAATCGTATTGACCCTCAGAATAAAGAACACATGTCATTTTTACCATAAATTGTACAGGGTGAAAACGAAACCTTCCAAAATTGGCAAAATTGCGTTTTTCGTTTTAATTTCCCCACAAAAATAGTGTTTTTTGGTTGCGCCATACATTTTATGATATAATAAGTGATGTCATTACAAAGGACAACTGGTCGCGCAAAAAACAAGCCCTCATACTAGTCTGTAGATGAAAATATAAAAGAGTTATGATTTTTAGAAGGCGAGGAGGAAAAAATGAAAACGTAAAAATTAAATTGTCTGAGTCCTTAAGGCCAAAATGGGCTGAGTCCTTAAGGGGTTAACAAATCCTGTGCAAAAGGAAAAGTTGACAAGCTGCCCATAGGAACCATTCAGATTGCTTCTTTTATTAAAAAAAAAAAAGGCCTCTGGACAATGAAAGAAGCGATCTGGTAGGTTGATATGGGCAACTGGTCAACTTTTCCTCTGCTAGAGAAAAAAATTACTGGGGGAGATTTATTAACACCTGTGCAGAGGAAAAGTTAACCAGTTGCCCATAGCAACCAATCAGAATGCTTCTTTTATTTCGGAGGCCTTTTTCAATATAAAAGAAGCAATCTGATTGGTTTATATGGGCAACTGGTCAACTTTTCTCCTGCACAGGTTTTAATAAATCTCCACCACTATACCTACTGTGAAGCATTGAGGCAGCTTGGTTATGTTCTCGGCCGGCTTTGCGGCATCTGTCTTCAATCTGTACTGGGTACAATGAAATCTCAAGACTATCAAGGCATTCTGGAGTGAAAAGTGCTGCCCAGTTCTCAGTTACAGGTCATGACCCCTAAAACAAGTACATGAAAACCAAATATATATGTATGTTGCTAAGGGCCATCCCCAGCATAAAATACATACAATGGGGGATGCCTGCAGGTAGGTTTAGTGTTAGGTCCCGTGCCACTTTAGAAACCTTGGCGTTGGTGTGCAGGCTCAGGTATGTCCTTCATATAAGGATATACTGGCTAATGTCTAAATTTTAACATCAGTTTGAGGGTTAGTTACATGTTACTGTCTACATCTACCACAGTAGTGCACCTAAATTTATGTATTACTCTATATGTTACACATCCACACTTTTCATCGGGTGTAGGATGCCTTTGTGGCACTTGTAGTCTGCTGCAGGCATCCCCCATTGTATGCATTTTATGCTTGGGATTGCCCTTAGCAATGGACTACAAGCGCAGGATCTGCTCCCCCAGCATAAATGCACAACCGCATTTGGAGTTGAGCATTTCCTGCCATTTGAAACCATGTTTTTTCATGTTGTTCAAATCTTATATTTGGAGGTGTATAAACTCCAAATCTATTGCGCCATAATCACTATTGTAGCAGCATTTAGGTGCACCTGTGAGGCTGGCAACATATCAGCCTACTTGAGTGGGGCTCATAGCCTTCCTCCCTCCTCCCACTGAAATGGGAGTAAGCTGTGAGTCAGACCTAATGCCTCTGTAATTGCCCACTGGCCCCTGGTATTGCCCATAAGGCACAGGTAGGTTAGTGTTAGGTCCCGTGCCACTTGAGAAACTTTGGCGTTGGTGTGTGGGCTCAGGTATGTTACATAGTTACATAGTTAGTACAGTTGAAAAAAGACATACGTCCATCAAGTTCAACCAGGGAATTGAAGGTTAGGGGTGTGGCGCAATATTGGGGAAGGGATGGGATTTTATATTTCTTCATAAGCATTAATGTTATTTTGTTCCAGGAATGTATCTAACCCTGTTTTAAAGCTGTAAATTTTTCCCGCTGTGACCAGTTCCTGAGGTAGATTGTTCCATAAGTTGACAGGTCTTATGGTAAAGAAGGCGTGTCGCCCCTTGAGACTAAACTTTTTCTTCTCCAGACGGAGGGAGTGCCCCCTCGTCCTTTGGGGGGTTTAACCTGGAACAGTTTTTCTCCATATTTTTTGTATGGACCATTAATATACTTATATACATTTATCATATCCCCCCTTAAACTTCTCTTCTCAAGACTAAACAATTGTAACTCCTTTTAATCGCTCCTCATAGCTAAGATGTTCCATGCCCCATATTAGTTTAGTCGCGCGTCTCTGCACCATTTCCAGCTCCACAGTGTCCCTTTTATGGACTGGTGACCAAAACTGAACAGCATATTCCAGATGAGGCCGTACCAATGCTTTATAAAGGGGGAGTATTATGTCCCTGTCCCTCGAGTCCATGCCTCTTTTGATACATGACAATATCCTGCCGGCCTTGGAAGCAGCAGACTGACATTGCATGCTATTCTGTAGTCTGTGATCTACAAGTACACCCAGATCCTTCTCTACCAGCGACGCTGCCAGTTTAATCCCCCCTAAGACATACGACGCATGCAGGTTATTAGTACCCAGATGCATAACTTTACATTTATCCACATTGAACCTCATTTGCCAAGTGGATGCCCAGACACTTAGTCTATCCAAGTCATCTTGTAACTTATGCACATCCTCTATAGACTGTACTGTGCTACAAAGCTTGGTGTCATCTGCAAAGATAGAAACATAGTTGCTAATGCCATCCTCTATATCATCTATATATATAAAACTCAACGTATGTATGTATGTATGTGTGTATGTTCCACAAAAACTTTCAAACGCCTAAAGATATTAACATGAAACTTGGCACACATGTTACTTATATGTCAGCAACAAACATAGGATAGGTGATTTAACCCTTACTCACCCCCATTTGCCAGGGGTGGGGCTTATGTTTAAAGTCCCATGCAAGTCAATGGGAAATATATGTTACTGCATAACTTCCAAACGGCTGGAGATATTTCGATAATACTTGGTCACATGTTACTTATATGTCCACTTAAAATATAGGATAGTTAATTTAACCCTTAACTACCCCCATTTGTGAGCGTCAGGGTTTTTGTTTAAAGTCCCATGCAAATCAATGGGAAATGTATGTTCCCATATAATTTCCGTACGGCTGGAGATATTTCAATACCTGGTACATATATTACGGGTCGGGGTATGAGGACGGGATGGGAGGTCGGGATAGGAGGTCAGGTAGGAGGTCGGGATAGGAGGATGGGATATGAGGACAGGATATGAGGACAGGATAGGAGGTCTGGATAGGAGGTCGAGATATGAGGACGGGAAAGGAGGATGGGAAAGGAGGACGGGATAGGAGGACGGGATAGGAGGACAGGATAGGAGGTCAGGATAGGAGGTCGGGATAGGAGGTTGAGATAGGAGGTCGAGAAAGGAGGACGGTATTGGAGGTCGGGATAGGAGCTAGAGATTGGAGGACAGGATAGGAGGTGGGGATAGGAGGATGGGATAGGAGGACGGGATAGGAGGACGAGATAGGAGGTCGAGATAGGAGGACGGGATAGGAGGAAGGAATAGGAGGTTAAGATAGGAGGACGGGATAGGAGGATGTAATAGGAGATTGGGATAGGAGGTCGTAATAGGAGGTCGGGATAGGAGGAAGGGATAGGAGGACGGTATAGGAGGTCGGGACAGGAGGTTGAGATAGGAGGACGGAATAGGAGGTACGGGTCGGGATATGAGGACGGGATGGGAGGTCGGGATAGGAGGTCAGGATAGGAGGTCAGGTAGAAGGTTGGGATAGGAGGACAGGATAGGAGGACAGGGTATGAGGACGGGATAGGAGGTCTGGATAGGAGGTCGAGATATGAGGACGGGAAAGGAGGATGGGATAGGAAGACGGGATAGGAGGATGGAATAGGAGGTCGGGATAGGAGGTCGAGATAGGAGGTCGAGAAAGGAGGACGGGATAGGAGGTTGGGATAGGAGGTCGGAATAGGATCTCGAGATTGGAGGACAGGATAGGAGGTGGGGATAGGAGGACTGGATAGGAGGACGGGATAGGAGGTCGAGATAGGAGGATGGGATAGGAGGACGAGATAGGAGGACGGGATAGGAGATCGGGATAGGAGGACGGGATAGGAGGACGGGATAGGAGGTCAGGACACGAGGTTGAGATAGGAGGACGGGATAGGAGGTGGGGATGTGGGGTTGGGATATGACAACAATATATGAGGACGGGATATGAAGTCAAAAGCTTCCTCCTTTGTTTATTTTCCTCCCCAACAAGGATTAGGAAGGAAAAACCGGGCAACGCCGGGTACTCAGCTAGTTGATAAATAAATTAAACAACAGCGGGCCCAGTACTGAACCTTGGGGTACAGCACAAATAACCCGGGACCAATCAGTGTACGAATCATTGACCACCACTCTCTGGGTACGATCCATGAGCCAGAGTTCAATCCAGTCACAAACTAAAGTTTCCAAACCCAAAGACCTTAACTTACCTGTCAGACGTCTATGAGGGACAGTATCAAACGCTTTAGCAAAATCCAGAAACACTATATCCACAGCCATTCCTCTGTCAAGACTTCTTCTCACATCTTCATAAAAGCAAATTAGATATGTTGACAACTTCTATCCTTAGTAAACCCATGCTGGCTATCACTTATAATACAATTATCCCCTATGTATTCTGTATGTAATCCCTTATAAGTCCTTCAAACAATTTACCCACAATGCACGTTAAACTAACTGGTCTATAGTTTCCTGGGGAAGACCTAGAGCCCTTTTTGAAGATTGGCACCACATTCGCCTTGCACCAGTCCCTTGGCACAATACCAGAAATCAGTGACTCTCTAAATATCATGAACAGGGGTACAGATATTACTGAACTTACCTCTCTAAGAACTCTTCGGTGCAATCCATCTGGCCCTGGAGATTTGCTTACATTTATATTACGTAACTTACCTTGTACCATTTCTACATTAAGCCAGTTCAGTACATTACATGATGTGTTACCAGCACTGACCTGTCCAATGTCAGCTCCTCCTTCTTCCATAGTATATACAGAACTAAAGAACCCATTCAGTAGCTTTGCTTTCTCTTTATCGCCTGTGACAACCTCCCCATTATCATTATTAAGGGGTCCTACATGCTCTGTCCTTGTTTTTTGACATTTATATATCTAAAAAAATATTTAGGGTTAGTTTTGCTTTCTTTGGCCACCTGTCTCTCATTTAGAATTTTTGCAGTTTTTATTACATTTTTACAGATTTTATTAAGCTCCTTGTACTGTTTAAATGTTATCGCTGACCCATCAGATTTGTATTTTTTGAAAGCTATTTTTTTGTTGTTTATTGTTCTTTTAACATCATTTGTCAGCCATGTAGGATTTAGTTTTAATCGTTTATATTTGTTCCCCTTTGGTATATATTTAGGCTCCTTTCACACTATGAGCATTCATCCGTTATTAAATGTCAGTTTTCTGTGTAAAAACGAACGTTTAATAACGGATGAAATAAACGGTGCTGACGGCTGAATAAATATGCATCCGTTACCGTTATCCCTCATGTATGGCCAAACACCTCTGCCTACAGACTTCCACAGCCGGGACTACTACTGCTCCCATCATGGAACAGACTTGTTTCCATGATGGGAGTAGAAATTCCCTGGCTGCGGGAGTCTGCAGACAGCTGGGGAGGCTACATTAGTGCTTGTACTACTACCCCCATCATGGAACAGACTCTGCTCCATGATGGGGGTTGTAGTACAGGGGCTGAGGGATTGATCGCACCGGGTTTCACTTCTGAGACCCGAGGCGATCAAAAGTTATTAAGCAGGGGAGCGGGCGGCATGCTCCGCAACCCTGCGATGTATGAATGTGTTTTAACTTTCATTTATGAATCCCCCGTGGGGAGTCCTGAATGGCCGATCAGGGCTCTCAGCGAGAGATTGAAAAATTAACTTTGAGAGTAGCAGGGGCCAAAGAGCACTGTGGGGGGCAAGATACATAGCGCTGCAGAGGGAGGGGGGCAGACATACAGCCTATATATCTAGCCCCCAAGCAGCGCATTAGGTATGACCCCCACCTGCGCATTAAATATATACCCGCTGGCGCATTAAATATATACCCCCGCCGGCGCATTAAATATATACCCCCGCAGCGCATGTATGTGCCCTTGCAGCTCTTCTTACATACATGTGTCCCTCCTACCGCCCTATGAATGAAAAGTATTTCTATTAGTAGCGCATAGTGCCGGCTCCCAGCACTATGCGCTGCTAATAGAAATACCTTTCATTCATATGGCAGCAGAGGTATATGTATGTAGAAGCACTGGGGGGGGGGGGCAGATAACCCTACATGTCTGCCCCCCCAGCTCTTCTATATACATATGCCCCTACCACCGTATGAATGAAAAGTATTTCTAGTAGCAGCGCATAGAGCCGGCTCCCAGCACTATCCGCTGCTAATAGAAATACCTTCCATTCATACGGCAGCAGAGGCATACTGCGCACCCAGCGTACCCCTCCCCCCTGCGTCCCCCTTGGCACAGCCGAAAATGGTGCCAAAGATGCCGTGGAACTGCAAGCTGCGCCCTGTGCCGGCTTGCTTAAGGTACTGTACCCTTTCCATCCCTCTGTTACCCCTCCCCGGGTCACCCATTCCCCCCGTCATTCATGTCCACCCTCCTTTCATTCATGTCCGCCTTGTCCACCCTGTCACCCATGTTTGCCACCATCCCTGTCACCCATATTCACCACCTCCCCTGTCCAGCCCCAGTCTACCCTGTCACCCATGTCCATCCCCCATTCACCCCTCTGTCCCTTTTGTCACCCCTCTTTTACCCCCTTGTCATACTTTTCCACCCCTTGTCATACCTGTTCACCCCCCCACTGTCTCCCAATTCCACCCCCCTGTCATCCATGTCCACCTTGGCCACCCCTGTCCACCCCCTTATTCACCTCTCTGTCCCTTTGTGACCCCTGTCCACCCCTCTTTTACCCCCCTTGTCATGCCTGTCAACACCTCTGACCCCCTGTCACCCCTGTTCACCCCCTGTCTCCCATGTCCACCCTCCAATCTACCCCCTGTCACCTATGTCCACAGCCTTATTCACCCCTTTAACCCCCATGTCATCCTTGTCCATCCCCCCTGTCTTCCATGTCCATCCCCCCTGTCATCCATGTCCACCTTGTTACGCCGAGCGCTCCGGGTCCCCGCTCCTCCCCGGAGCGCTCGCAACATCCTCGCTACTGCAGCGCCCCCGTCAGATCTACTGACCGGGTGCGCTGCGATACCGCCCCCAGCCGGGATGCGATTCGCGATGCGGGTGGCGCCCGCTCGCGATGCGCACCCCGGCTCCCGTACCTGACTCGCTCTCCGTCGGTCCTGTCCCGGCGCGCGCGGCCCCGCTCCCTAGGGCGCGCGCGCGCCGGGTCTCTGCGATTTAAAGGGCCACTGCGCCACTGATTGGCGCAGTTGGTCTAATTAGTGTGTTCACCTGTGCACTCCCTATGTATACCTCACTTCCCCTGCACTCCCTCGCCGGATCTTGTTGCCATTGTGCCAGTGAAAGCGTTTCCTTGTGTGTTCCTAGCCTGTGTTCCAGACCTCCTGCCGTTGCCCCTGACTACGATCCTTGCTGCCTGCCCCGACCTTCTGCTACGTCCGACCTTGCTCTTGTCTACTCCCTTGTACCGCGCCTATCTTTAGCAGTCAGAGAGGTTGAGACGTTGCTAGTGGATACGACCTGGTTACTACCGCCGCTGCAAGACCATCCCGCTTTGCGGCGGGCTCTGGTGAATACCAGTAGTAACTTAGAACCGGTCCACTAGCACGGTCCACGCCAATCCCTCTCTGGCACAGAGGATCCACCTCCTGCCAGCCGAATTGTGACAGTAGATCCGGCCATGGATCCCGCTGAAGTTCCACTGCCAGTTGTCGCCGACCTCACCACGGTGGTCGCCCAGCAGTCGCAACAGATAGCGCAACAAGGCCACCAGCTGTCTCAACTGACCGTGATGCTACAGCAGCTACTACCACAGCTTCAGCAATCATCTCCTCCGCCAGCTCCTGCACCTCCTCCGCAGCGAGTGGCCGCTTCCGGTCTACGACTATCCTTGCCGGATAAATTTGATGGGGACTCTAAGTTTTGCCGTGGCTTTCTTTCACAATGTTCCCTGCACTTGGAGATGATGTCGGACCAGTTTCCTACTGAAAGGTCTAAGGTGGCTTTCGTAGTCAGCCTTCTGTCTGGGAAAGCTCTGTCATGGGCCACACCGCTCTGGGACCGCAATGACCCCGTCACTGCCTCTGTACACTCCTTCTTCTCGGAAATTCGAAGTGTCTTTGAGGAACCTGCCCGAGCCTCTTCTGCTGAGACTGCCCTGCTGAACCTGGTCCAGGGTAATTCTTCCGTTGGCGAGTACGCCATCCAATTCCGTACTCTTGCTTCCGAATTATCCTGGAATAATGAGGCCCTCTGCGCGACCTTTAAAAAAGGCCTATCCAGCAACATTAAAGATGTTCTGGCCGCACGAGAAATTCCTGCTAACCTGCATGAACTCATTCATCTAGCCACTCGCATTGACATGCGTTTTTCCGAAAGGCGTCAGGAGCTCCGCCAGGATATGGACTTTGTTCGCACGAGGCGTTTTTTCTCCCCGACTCCTCTCTCCTCTGGTCCTCTGCAATCCGTTCCTGTGCCTCCCGCCGTGGAGGCTATGCAAGTTGACCGGTCTCGCTTGACACCTCAAGAGAGGACACGCCGCCGCATGGAGAATCTTTGCCTGTACTGTGCCGGTACCGAACACTTCCTGAAGGATTGTCCTATCCGTCCTCCCCGCCTGGAAAGACGTACGCTGACTCCGCACAAAGGTGAGACAGTTCTTGATGTCAACTCTGCTTCTCCACGCCTTACTGTGCCTGTGCGGATATCTGCCTCTACCTTCTCCTTCTCTACTATGGCCTTCTTGGATTCCGGATCTGCAGGAAATTTTATTTTGGCCTCTCTCATCAACAGGTTCAACATCCCGGTGACCAGTCTCGCCAGACCCCTCTACATCAATTGTGTTAACAATGAAAGATTGGACTGTACCGTGCGTTACCGCACGGAGCCCCTCCTAATGTGCATCGGACCTCATCACGAAAAAATTGAGTTTTTGGTCCTCTCCAATTGCACTTCCGAAATTCTCCTTGGACTACCGTGGCTTCAACGCCATTCCCCAACCCTTGATTGGTCCACAGGAGAGATCAAGAGCTGGGGTACTTCTTGTTTCAAGGACTGTCTTAAACCGGTTCCCAGTACTCCCTGCCGTGACCCTGTGGTTCCCCCTGTAACCGGTCTCCCTAAGGCTTATATGGACTATGCTGACGTATTTTGCAAAAAGCAAGCTGAGACTTTACCTCCTCACAGGCCTTATGACTGTCCTATTGACCTCCTCCCGGGCACTACTCCACCCCGGGGCAGAATTTATCCTCTGTCCGCCCCAGAGACTCTTGCTATGTCTGAATACATCCAGGAAAATTTAAAAAAGGGGTTTATCCGCAAATCCTCCTCTCCTGCCGGAGCTGGATTTTTCTTTGTGTCCAAAAAAGATGGCTCCCTACGTCCTTGCATTGATTACCGCGGACTTAATAAAATCACGGTAAAGAACCGCTACCCCCTACCTCTTATCTCAGAACTCTTTGATCGCCTTCAAGGTGCCCACATCTTTACCAAACTGGACTTAAGAGGTGCTTGTAATCTCATCCGCATCAGGGAGGGGGACGAATGGAAAACTGCATTTAACACCAGAGATGGACACTTTGAGTATCTGGTCATGCCCTTTGGCCTGTGCAACGCCCCTGCCGTCTTCCAAGACTTTGTTAATGAAATTTTTCGTGATCTCTTATATTCCTGTGTTGTTGTGTATCTGGACCATATTCTGATTTTTTCTGCCAACTTAGAAGAACATCGCCAGCATGTCCGCATGGTTCTTCAGAGACTTCGAGACAATCAACTTTATGCCAAAATGGAGAAATGTCTGTTTGAATGTCAATCTCTTCCTTTCCTAGGATACTTGGTCTCTGGCCAGGGACTACAAATGGACCCAGATAAACTCTCTGCCGTCTTAGATTGGCCACGCCCCTCCGGACTCCGTGCTATCCAACGTTTTTTGGGGTTCGCCAATTATTACAGACAATTTATTCCACATTTTTCCACTATTGTGGCTCCTATCGTGGCTTTAACCAAGAAGAATGCCAATCCTAAGTCCTGGTCTCCCCAAGCGGAAGACGCATTTAAAAGGCTCAAGTCTGCCTTTTCTTCTGCTCCCGTGCTCTCCAGACCTGACCCATCTAAACCCTTCCTATTGGAGGTTGATGCCTCCTCAGTGGGAGCTGGAGCGGTCCTCCTACAAAAAAATTCTTCCGGGCATGCTGTTACTTGTGGTTTTTTTTCTAGGACCTTCTCTCCGGCGGAGAGGAACTACTCCATCGGGGATCGAGAACTACTGGCCATTAAATTGGCACTTGAGGAATGGAGGCATCTGCTGGAGGGATCAAAATTTCCAGTTATCATTTACACCGATCACAAGAATCTCTCCTATCTCCAGTCTGCCCAACGGCTGAATCCTCGCCAGGCCAGGTGGTCGTTGTTCTTTGCCCGTTTTAACTTTGAAATTCATTTTCGCCCTGCCGACAAGAACATTAGGGCCGATGCTCTCTCTCGTTCCTCGGATGCCTCGGAAGTAGAGGTCTCTCCGCAACACATCATTCCTCCTGACTGTCTCATCTCCACTTCTCCAGCCTCCATCAGGCAAACTCCTCCAGGGAAAACCTTCGTTTCTCCACGCCAACGTCTCGGGATTCTCAAATGGGGTCACTCCTCCCACCTCGCAGGCCATGCGGGCATCAAAAAGCCCTTGCAACTCATCTCTCGTTTCTATTGGTGGCCGACTCTGGAGTCGGATGTTGTTGATTTTGTGCGGGCCTGTACTGTCTGTGCCCGGGATAAGACTCCTCGCCAGAAGCCTGCTGGTCTCCTTCATCCTCTGCCTGTCCCCGAACAGCCTTGGTCTCTGATTGGTATGGACTTTATTACAGACCTACCCCCATCCCGTGGCAACACTGTTGTTTGGGTGGTCGTTGATCGATTTTCCAAGATGGCACATTTTATTCCTCTTCCTGGTCTTCCTTCAGCGCCTCAGTTGGCGAAACAATTTTTTGTACACATTTTTCGTCTTCACGGTTTGCCCACGCAGATCGTCTCGGATAGAGGCGTCCAATTCGTGTCAAAATTCTGGAGGGCTCTCTGTAAACAACTCAAGATTAAATTAAACTTCTCTTCTGCTTATCATCCTCAATCCAATGGGCAAGTAGAAAGAATTAACCAGGTCCTGGGTGACTATTTACGGCATTTTGTTTCCTCCCGCCAGGATGACTGGGCAGATCTTCTACCATGGGCCGAATTCTCGTACAACTTCAGAGTCTCTAAATCTTCTGCTAAATCCCCATTTTTCGTGGTGTACGGCCGTCACCCTCTTCCCCCCCTCCCTATTCCCTTGCCCTCTGGTTTGCCCGCTGTGGATGAAGTGACTCGTGATCTTTCCACCATATGGAAAGAGACCCAAAATTCTCTTTTACAGGCTTCATCTCGCATGAAAAAGTTTGCCGATAAGAAAAGAAGAGCTCCCCCCATTTTTGCTCCCGGAGACAAGGTATGGCTCTCCGCTAAATATGTCCGCTTTCGTGTCCCCAGTTACAAACTGGGACCACGCTATCTTGGTCCTTTCAAAGTCTTGTGCCAAATTAATCCTGTCTCTTACAAACTTCTTCTTCCTCCTTCTCTTCGTATTCCCAATGCCTTTCATGTCTCTCTCCTTAAACCACTCATCATCAACCGTTTCTCTCCCAAACTTGTTTCTCCCACTCCTGTTTCCGGTTCTTCTGACATCTTCTCCGTGAAGGAGATACTGGCCTCCAAGACGGTCAGAGGGAAAAAAATTTTTTTGGTTGATTGGGAGGGCTGTGGTCCTGAAGAGAGATCCTGGGAACCTGAGGACAACATCCTAGACAAAAGTCTGGTCCTCAGGTTCTCAGGCTCCAAGAAGAGGGGGAGACCCAAGGGGGGGGGTACTGTTACGCCGAGCGCTCCGGGTCCCCGCTCCTCCCCGGAGCGCTCGCAACATCCTCGCTACTGCAGCGCCCCGGTCAGATCTACTGACCGGGTGCGCTGCGATACCGCCCCCAGCCGGGATGCGATTCGCGATGCGGGTGGCGCCCGCTCGCGATGCGCACCCCGGCTCCCGTACCTGACTCGCTCTCCGTCGGTCCTGTCGCGGCGCGCGCGGCCCCGCTCCCTAGGGCGCGCGCGCGCCGGGTCTCTGCGATTTAAAGGGCCACTGCGCCACTGATTGGCGCAGTTGGTCTAATTAGTGTGTTCACCTGTGCACTCCCTATGTATACCTCACTTCCCCTGCACTCCCTCGCCGGATCTTGTTGCCATTGTGCCAGTGAAAGCGTTTCCTTGTGTGTTCCTAGCCTGTGTTCCAGACCTCCTGCCGTTGCCCCTGACTATGATCCTTGCTGCCTGCCCCGACCTTCTGCTACGTCCGACCTTGCTCTTGTCTACTCCCTTGTACCGCGCCTATCTTCAGCAGTCAGAGAGGTTGAGCCGTTGCTAGTGGATACGACCTGGTTACTACCGCCGCTGCAAGACCATCCCGCTTTGCGGCGGGCTCTGGTGAATACCAGTAGTAACTTAGAACCGGTCCACTAGCACGGTCCACGCCAATCCCTCTCTGGCACAGAGGATCCACCTCCTGCCAGCCGAATCGTGACACACCTTGGCCACCCCTGTCACCCATGTCCCCCCTGGGCAACCCTCTGACCCCCCCCAGTCTACCCATCTGTCAACCATGTCCACCCCCTATTCACCCCTCTGACCCCCTGTTACCCCTGTTCATAACCCCTGTCTACCTTGTCTACCCCCTGTCTCCCTTGTCTACCCCACTGTCAGCCATGTCCACCCCCCTATTCACCCCCTGTCACCCCTGTTCACCCCCCCTGTCACCCCTGTTCACCCCCCCCTGTCTCCCATGTCCACCCCTCCTGTCATCCATGTCCACCTTGGCCACCCCTCTGTCACCCCTGTCCATATCTGTCACCCATGATCACCCCCATGTCACCCATTTGTAGTTTTAGCCAACCCCAGACCCCAATCTTTATCTGGATAGTTAAAATCTTCCATTATTACCACTGTACCTGCCCGGGCGGCCCTCTCTATTTGTATATGTCCTTCATATAAGGATATTCTGGCTAACATCAGTTTGAGGGTTAACCATACTGTATTGTCACTGTTTACATCCACCACAGTAGTGCACCTAAATTTATGAATGGTGCCAACCCATTAAATTTAAGGTAACTTATTATTTACTTTTTTTTATGTGCAAAGTAGTTCATTAAATACAACTTCCTGACTCTTCAGTGTAAGCGAGACCAATCTGGCTGGCAGTGGTGTGGTTATGTTAAGTGCACCACAGATCTTGGTTCAGAAAACTGCTGTGGTTCATTTTATTTCTTTATTGAAGAATAACAGCATGGAGGGTAATACAGACTCACAAGGGCATGTGAAACATTGGACTGTTTTGTGCTATGAACAGCACTTCATCTGGCCTCCATGGCCCTGTGAATCTGTATTACCTGCCATGCTGTTATTCTTCAATAAAAAAAATGAAATGAAGTGAGTTTCGTGATTTCTCTTCTTCCGTTTTTTGGACTATACATATTTACTTTTACTGTCATTTATTTAACCAAACAAATAAGAGTTATACATATTTTTTTTGCATCTTACTAAAATGTACTTTTGCTTAAGACATAAAAAATTATGGTCTTTAGTAAATTACTCTTTCGCCCTTTGCCGATCAAGCTTGTAAGATACTCCTACATTCTTGTCCATGATTTGGTCTGGTGCCTATAATCGTCTAGTCACACTACTATGTAATGGCAGGGGTGCACATTGCGGTGGTGTAATATGTCAGGTTGAAGGTTATAGTAGTACATGGCGGGAGTGTGCAACCCTGTGTCACTATGAAGAATTTCCACAACCACTACATTAATAAAGCCGCAAACCTTATCCATGGCCCAAGAAAGAAAACCTCAAAAGACATGATTTTTGGAAAACAACTTGGCACTTTACTTTCTTCCCAAGCAGTTCAATCCTGCAAATACTTTGTTAATGTTACAGGGATATGGTACAGTTCTGAATACACTTTAGTCACAGAAGAAAGTAGTATCCTATCACTAGTCTCTGTCCTGAAAATATTTGTGTGTGTTTACACAGACTTGTCAATTGGTAGATAGTTACTTGCACTGTGCTTGGACTTGTAGTCTACTTCAGTGCTCTCTATGTATCTGAACAATAGATATGTCCCTTGAGCATATAGAATGGCTTGGGTGTTGCACTGGCTTATGTCCTATTTATCTAAGCAAATTGTGAAGGGTCTTCGTGAAGGGTGGCCAGTGGTAAATGTGTGCAAGAAACCCTCTTCACTTACTGTGTGGACTTCTTGAGCATATGGATAAGGTGATCCCCAGACATTGGGGAGTATGTATCAATAATGGCGTTGCAATGTGTGATTTTATGTATTTTTTGCCATCAAATGGAGCGTAGTTGCACCTAATTATCAATTGTCGCACGCAAGTTTGTAATTTTGGAACAAATTAAGCCCTACAAAAGGCACAGACTCCTGCCCCACAATTCCAGGCACACATTTCTGGCTGTGTGGCAGCAGCTGAAAAGTGTTGAATCTGACCTTTGAATTTTGCCAGGTTCATAAAGGTAAATCACAGCTAAGTCCTTTTTGTATGTTTAAAAATTTACATTAAAAAAATCACAGTTATGTGACATTCCTAAAGCATATAAAAAAAAATTATTTTTATTTAAACTAAGGCCTCTTTCACACTATGAAATAGTTCCATTTAGGAACTTCCGTCACAAGTTACAAAACCCCTGACGGCCGTGACTAAATCGCATTGCAGCCTATGGGGTTTTGTAACTGCCCGTTTGCACCCGTATATGTCCGCAATTCATTACGGACGTGATACAGTGAGGGGACATCGTGGCGGAAAAATTACTGCATGCAGTAATTTTTCCGCCACGATGTCCCCTCACTGTATCACGTCTGTAATGAATTACTCCTCCCTAATGGATCCACTTCTGACTTTGGCTCAAAAACTGCAGTGGCAGTATTCCAAAAACTACCAGAAGAAAAAAAGTGGAAACTTAGCCATACTGTTCTAAACCATTTGGCACAATTGATTGTTGCAAAAAGTAACATATAAAGAAAATTGCGAGAAATCACAGTAAAAAAAAAAAACAGAGCAAAATCCTTCATACATAACCCCTATGTCTATTGCTAAAAAGGCTTGGTCTGTAGAATATCACACCTTGTTCTTTGTTACAAATGAAATCCTTTGAATATGTTTCCCCTTAATACTACCTCTTTCTTCCCTTTCCAGTGTGACTAGCTAGACAAGAAACTTGGAAAAGGCAGGACTAGGAATGCTGTGACCTCTCTAGGTAAAGGTGTTCTTGACTGTTACTACACCAGAGGCTTTTTTTGTGCAAACTCTCATGAGGTAAGAGAGCTGCAGAGCATGGCGCTCTCTATACTTCAGCAACTGCTCAACTAACAAGAGTCTGGGCGTTGCACTCCCTATCCTGGGAATATGGGTGGAACAGGATTAATGGCTAAATGGTGGGAATGTGACTAGGTTTTGACTAGTTAATGCCTTGTACATGGTTCAATAGACTTATAGATAGGAATAGTTAACCCCTTACACTCTGAGTGCATGTATGTAATACACGTAAATGCATAAAATACATTTGCAGTGTAATAAACTTTGAGATATAGGCCTAAGCATTTTAGACAAAGACTTTTGACTGTCCAGCAAACCTTGTACGACTGCAGCCACCAGAATTAAGGGTGGGTTCACACTAAGATTTCACTCTACTGCTGCCGAATCTGGTTGGGTGGAGCGAAAACCAGGTGCTCCCGGATCCCAGCCAGACCCTGACCATATCTAATTCATTTCAATGAGCCGACTGGAGACAAACGATGACTCCGGTCGGCACATTTCTGCCCCGTATCTGTTTTTTGGACCGGACCTAAAACCGTGGCATACCATGGTTTTAGGTCCGGTCAGAAAGCCGGATATGGGGTAAAAATGCTGGCTGGGATACAAGAGCGCCCGGTTTTCGCTCCCCCCCCCCCCCCCCCCAACAAGATTCGGCAGCTGTAGAGTGAAATCCAGTGTGAACCCACCCTTAGTTCAGTGAACTGGTACAGGTGTGCTGAGCCACAACTTCAGAAGCAATTCCTGATGTAAAAATGATATAAGTAACCAGTGATGTAACCAGTAAGGTCTTTCCAAGCCTCACACTCAAATAAGTCCAAACATGAAGACAGCTTTTTGGTAATGTTATGCAATGTACCAGTTTGCTTTGCATGCCATTTCTATAAAAATATAAAAGTTGGTCATAAATATGCGCTACAGGTTTCATTAAACAGACAAGAATATGGGTTTGCATTCTTTGTGAATCAGACAAAGCAAGGCCATGGCTGCCAGTTGTTTAATGTGTTGCCCCTGTCAAAGTCCAGCTAAGCCGTAAAGCTTGTCAACCCAGATACACCTGTCTCTCTTGTCAGTTTCCTGCTGCAAAATCCTGCCTGCACTGAAACTAGAGATGCAAAAATGGATTTAACTAGCCTTATTGTAGAAAGAAACATCTAATGGAAGTAACGCAAATGTTTTGTGGTTGGCATTCTAACCACAACACAGCGACAACAGCTGTGAAATTGTATTGTTAATTGACAACAGAAATGGCTCATATTACTCAAAGAATGCTACGCTATACTCTGTGTCTCCTTAGTGTGTATGTAATATTTAGACATAATATATAATGTACGTATATTAAATTAATGTACTGTTAAATTATTGAACATTTTCCCACTTGGCATGATTAGGTACATAAACACCAAAATGGAGAACCAACAACATAAGTACAAACAATCTTTACTCAATAGCCATGTATAGTCACTGCATTCACTGCATATGTATCCCAATGTACATTTCGCCTTGTCGGGGGCATAAATTGGTACATCTGTCTTGTCACTTCTGGGAAAAAGAACATAAGACACTTATGTAAGACCTATCAGAAGAAATGTAGAGTCTGAGTTATTTTATTACATGGTCCTTTATTGTTGTCAGGTCTTGAAGTGTTTTATGAATTCAAATAACTATCTACTTGCCAATGAAATGACAGGGATGCTTTGAAAGATTTTGAAATACCTGCATGGTTTTGTTAGATTAAACCTTCAGAGTGCTCTCACTGCTGTTATTGAGCACCTGGGAGTCTTTTCTTTGGTGCCCAACCATTTACCATAAACTTCATAGCAAAGAGTTTGACCAGAGCTTGATTGTTTGGCAGCAGGATGAACATATGTACTTTTTCCCTCACTTATCTGGCCACTCACAGCACTGCACTGGTCCTTACTGCAATGCCTCTAACACAGTGCTTGAGATGTACACAGTACTCCACTATAGATGGCAATTATGTTCAATAATTTAACCGTAAAATAATTTAATATATGTACATTATATGTAATGTCTAAAAAATATATACATAATAAAGAAGGGGTAACTCAGGAACTGGCTTTGCAAGGCTCTATGTAAAAAGGCAGAAAATAAACAGCAGCGTTACAGCAAGAATGTGGTAACACTTTGCACTAAACTGCTGCTGATGACAAGACTATAGACTAAAGGGAGGGGGAAGGGGAAATTAGAAACAGGCTGCAGCATTGTGTAAATACAGCAGCAGCATAGCAAGAATAGGGTTACATTAAGCATAGCTGCTGAGATGAGAGAGAAGCCTTTATTTACCTTTTTTGGGACAATGTAGATGTTCTGGTGAATTGAGAAATGCTTACAGCTTGCATGTATATAAGGGGGGATTTATGAAAGTCTGCACCTGGCACAGATCTGCAAAAAGTCAAAATTTTGCCCAAATCCACCAATTTGCACAAAATGTTTCCACTTTTTGCTTATATGCGATGTCCTCAGAAAGTAGATGGGGCTAGGCAAAGAGGGGTGAGATGTCATGTGAAGGAGACATGATCATCCCAAGTTCTGAATTTACTACAATTTATGCCTGCTAGCACCATGAATGGAGGGGGTGTAGCGTGATGTCACAAGGTGGCGTAGTGTGATGTCACGACCCACCGCGGGAACCCAATGTTCTAAACAGACTGTTAAGAATGTTGGGTGCTGCACGGAGATTGTAGGGGTCCCAGTGGCGGGACCCCCGAGATAAGACATCTTATCCCCTATACTTTGTATATGTGATAAGATGTGTAGGGACGGAGAACCCCTTTAAGCCCAAACTGTACTGAGACTGGAAGCTATATTAGTGCAGTACACAGAATAACCCAAAACCAAAGAAAACTAGGCAATGATATATGGTAGACAATAATGCAAGCATATATATATATATATATATATATATATATATATATATATATATATGGTATACAATCATATACAAAAAAGGAAAAAGGAAGTCACTTAAAGAATATAATATTCACAATTGTATTAAGCATAGCAAAAATAATAATAAAAAAAAATGGAAAAATACATCAGAGGCAATGTGCAGCAAATAAATTATATACTCACGTGGAACAATAGTAGAAATGGGAGATCCTGGGTGCTGGCCACTTCAGCGCTAAAGCCTTCTTCTGGGAGTGCAGTACATAGAATAGCCTGGCAGTACTGGAGGAACTTTGAATTTTGCTTTTATTTCCACAGCATATACGTTAAGTTCAATGGCTCATGGCCAAATATTCACCAAAGGCGTGCATTTTCCACTGTTCATTTATGCAAGGTGACTTTATTTATTTTTATTGCGTTGATAAATGGCTAGTTTGATACAAGGTAAGTCTGGTAGGTAGAACATATCCTCAGAATATATCTATTACGATTAAGCTTTTGGTGCACAATACATGATCTGATCTGAGAACATGGAATGTCACTGACAGGTGCTGCAACAAATCTTTCTGCAATCAAAGGATCAAAATAATTCAGTAGATCTTTTCAGAAACAGTTATGATCCAGGTTTTACAGTTGGATCATGTAGAACTATGTAAACATTAAGCCAGGTATCTTAATGTTAAACTGTATTTTTTAAACATATAGCTATCTCAAGTGAAATAAAAAACCTTATGTTTGTAATTTGCCTTGCTATTAATACAGCTATTTAAGAATAAATGAAGAAGATCAACATAGTTTTTGTTTTTTAATTGTCATCCATTTGGGATATTTTGGCTGTTTTTCCCATGCTTAGTAATATAGCTGATACTTTATTATAAATAAAAC
The DNA here is from genome assembly GCF_029499605.1 of Hyla sarda. Lineage (NCBI taxonomy): Eukaryota > Metazoa > Chordata > Amphibia > Anura > Hylidae > Hyla > Hyla sarda. The sequence continues at coordinate 177,464,139 of NC_079189.1, read as the reverse complement.
AGCTTGTATTTTGTGGAAGATGTTTTCTTATTTAGCTGTATATCTAATAGTTTTATAAATGGAATCCTTTACAAATTAATAATAGTAAAATCGAGTTTATGAATATTAAACGTGGTTAAATGTTGAAAATTAATTTCCCTTTTACCTGAAACAACTCCTGTTTAAAGGTCTCTAGAGGCCCAGTTTACATGGCCCACGCTTCAAAATGAATTTCCTTTAGCTAAGTACAGAGCTGCAAATAGGTTTGGGACTACAAATATTCCACACAACAGTACTTCCTAACTTTAGTGCTTCCACAGGGACTGTTGTGAGAAGGAAAAAAAGTCATTGTATCAACATAAACTTGATGGTTCACTTGCAACACTTGAAATTACTGCTTCCTCCTTAAAGAATTGCCTTATAATGCCTAAAAACACAGTTTTCTTAGAATTTTTGTTAATGTAAGAACTTTTTTTCAAGTTTAAGAATGCCAATGGAATAATGCCAGGGCAACACTGATATGGGCTGACCAAAAATTGCCATGCGCTGCAGGGATCACGCTGTGTTCGTTAATGGCGTTGTAGAAAATGATCTTGGATGTATTTCTTGCTATTGTCAGATTACCAACAAGGCCATTGACCTTAGCGGTGATACAGCACAATCCCTGCAGTGTAAGGCGGGGTTCACATCAGCATTCGGACCTCTGCTATGAAGCTCCAATCACTGATTCCATTATAATGACGGGACTTTAGTCATAGCCTAACATGGTGGATTTTTGGTTGCGCGACCCCTTTATTGGTCAAAATTGTTATGTGGTCCTAGCCTTATAGAAGTCATTTATTCTTGTACATTGACCATTCCTCTGTGGCATCCCCCATAATGAATTAGGACAATGATCCAAGCCTTGACTGAGTGCCTTTTATACAGTATCAGTGTTTCTTTGGCACAAAACAAGTATTGTACCATTGTGCTAGTAGTTCATTGTGCAAGCCTACCATTGGGATCCTGCTGCACCATTCAGACTACAGAATTTTTGTGACAGACTTTATGCCACAAAATTTCGGATCTCTGCAGAAAGAATGAAAATGTTTATAGATTACTGCTTTAGGAAATAGTGTAGAGGTCTGAGCACTTTTTTGCCCTCCATCAGGTAATAGGAGTCAGGAGATCCTCTGCTAATACTGGAAGGAATACAGTCGAAGGCTGTAGTATGATTTAATGTCAAGGCAAGGTTCTACATAATATAGTGGTGGAAACTTAATTTCTCCTATTCAGTATACTTACCAGCAGTGGAGTGTAAAAACAGGTTACAGCATTTCGCAAGTGTAGTCCTCCTACTCACAAGCATGTCAGAAGGTGATGATATGATACAGCATATGTTATGAATAGAAAATGTCATTTGTAGAAAGGATGGAGAGAGAATTAACAGAGGCACTAAGAATAGATTATATACATAATGTATGGCTGCCCTACATTTTACATTTTCTTTTTGTAATACTTAGTAAACTGTGTGATATACCTCCCAGGTTTTTGGATATTCTGGTCATTGTTTTTATTTTTATTTTACAGACACTCTTTACCACTATTGGCAAGTGTGTGGACTTCTCCTAAATTTGTCAGCAGACATGATAGTTAATAATAATTATATTTTTTATTATTATTAATAATAATTCAATTTTATACATCATTTTATTAAGTTTAATATATAAGAAACTTCGACATCAAGTGATCCACTGTCAACTTCAGGTTTGTCTGTCTTGCACCTTGCCTCTCAGACTATTTTGGCTGCAGCCTATTACAGAACCTAGTCCTATTGGAGGATTTCCAGTTTCTCTGGTGGGCCAGTGTGACCCAGACTAGAATTGCTGTAAGGCACATAGAGAAAGTGCTGTAGTTTGAAATAGGGTCCACTACATTGTATGTTCTTGAAAACTACTGCAATTATGCAAAAGGGGGAGAATATTCTACTAGAAGCATTTTACAACCAAGAAGAGAATGTGGACACTTCGTGGGAATAGCTAATGGTACATAGGCCCCACTACGAAACCTGCCCTGCATCCCATACAAATCCAGGCCACATAACAGAACTTACCAAGGTCCCTGTCAAGATAAGTCTCACCAGGGTTTTAACTCTTTCTAGACTTTACATATCCTACCCGGCCTTCCCTGGATGTGATATTCTCTTCCTGAAACCTGATATCCACATGCTACAGGTACCTTAGGGAAATATAACGATACTGATGATTATTACTGTCACTGTTTCACAGTGGTCATTGGAAGGACAAGCAGTGAACTGACAACATGGTTATAGGCAGTGGTGTATTTTGGTCTTGTGTTGCCCTAGGCTGGGCTACACTCGGATACCCCGCTCTCCAATGACATATGCCACATACAGTTGTGCCTTAGCAACTGTGGTGTAGCTGCTGGCCCATGATTAAAAACTAGCAGATGCCTGTATGTATAATACTAGCTGAGTACCCGGCATTGCTCGGTTTTTCGTTCCTAATACTTGTTGTGGAGGAAAATCAAGAGGAAGCTTTTGACTTCATATCCCATCCTCATATATTGTTGTCATATCCCAACTTCATATCCCGTCCTCATATCCTAACCTCCTATCACGACCTCCTATCCCGTCCTCCTAGCCAATCCTCCTATCCCGTCCTCCTATCCCATCCTCATATCCTGCCCTCACATCCCGTCCTCACATCCCGTCCTCACATCCTGTCCTCCTATCTTGACCTCCTATCCCGACCTCCTATCCCGTCCTTCCTTCCCTTTCTCATATCTCGACTTTCCTATCCCGACCTCCTATCTCGACCTCCTATCCCGTCCTCACATCCCGTCCTCACATCCCGTCCTCCTATCTCGACCTCCCATCCCGACCTCCTATCCCGTCCTCCTTTCCCGTCCTCCTATCCCGTCCTCCTTTCCTGTCCTCCTATCTCAACCTCCCATCTCGACCTCCTATCTTGACCTCCTATCCAGACCTCCTATCCCGACCTCCTATCCTGACCTCATATCCTGACCTGTAATATGTGTACCAGTTATTGAAATATTGCCGGCTGTACGGAAGTTATGTGGGAACATACATTTCCCATTGATTTGCATGGGACTTTAAACAAAAACTCCGACCCTCAAAAATGGGGGTAGTTAAGGGTTAACTTAACTATCCTTTCCTTTATTTTAAGTGGACATAAGTAACGTGTGACCAAGTATTATCAAAATATTTCCAGCCGTTTGGAAGTTGTGCAGTAACGTATATTTCCCCTAGACTTGTATGGGACCTTAAGCAAAAACCCGACCTTGGCAAATGGGGGTCAGTAAGGGTTAAATTACCTATCCTATGTTTGTTGTTGACATATAAGTAACATGTGTGCCAAGTTTCACTTTAATATCTTTAGCCGTTTGGACGTGATGCTGGAACATACACACACACATACACATACATACACTGAGTTATATATACATAGACTAGGTTAATACCCTGCGTTGCCCGGTTTTTCCTTCCTAATCCTTGTTGGGGAGGAAAATAAACAAAGGAGGAAGCTTTTGACTTCATATCCAGTCCTCATATATTGTTGTCATAGATCAACCCCATAGATGGGATAGCTTTCATGCCCCCTCCCGTAGGCTTGCATTGAGGGGAGGAGCGTGATGTCACACGGGGGCGGAGGCGTGACGTCACATGCCACCGGCCCTTTAGTCACCCGTAATCAGACCCGGAGCGAATACGCTCCGGGGACTGATTACAAACGGGGTGCCGCGTGCATAAACACGGGCGTCCCCAGCTGCGGGACTCCCGCGATCAGGCATCTTATCCCCTATCCAAAGGATAGGGGATAAGATGTGTAAGCACCGGAGAACCCCTTTAAGGATCGTACCCAGAGAGTGGTGGTCAATGATTTTTACTCTGATTGGTTCCCGGTTATTAGAGGTGTACCCCAAGGTTCAGTACTGGGCCCGCTCTTGTTTAACCCCTTCACGCATATGGACGTTTATGAACATCCATAAGCGTCTCCTGAGGTATGACGCTCGCTCAGCAGGTGAGCGCGCATCATACCCGGTGGGTCCCGGTTGCTATAAGCAACCAGGACCCGTGGCTAATGCCGGACATCGCCGATAGGGCTGACCCCATACATGGAGAAATAAAAAAGTTATAGGGGTCAGAATAGGACAATTTGAAACACATAAATTTTCCTGCATGTAGTTATGATTTTTTTCAGAAGTAATACAAAATCAAACCTATATAAGTAGGGTATCATTTTAACCGTATGCACCTACAGAATAAAGAGAAGTTATAATTTTTACCGAAAAATGTACTGCGCAGAAACGGAAGCCCCCAAAACTTACAAAATAGCATTTTTTCTTCTATTTTGTCGCACAATGATTTTTTTTCCCGTTTTGCTGTAGATTTTGGGGTAAAATGACTGAAATCATTACAAAGTAGAATTGCTGGCACAAAAAATAAGCCATAATATGGATTTTTAGGTGCAAAATTGAAAGTGTTATTATTTTTAGAAGGTGATGAGGAAAAACGAAAATGCAAAAATGGAAAAAACCCTCCATCCTTAAGGGGTTAATATATTTATTAATGATGCAGAGGATGGGATTAACTGCTCTTTCTATCTTTGCAGATGAAGCTAAGATTTGTAGTATGGTACAGTCTATAGAGGATGTGCATGAGTTATAAGATGACTTGGATAGACTAAGTGTCTGGGCATCCACTTGGCAAATGAGGTTCAATTGGATAAATGTAAAGTTATGCATCTGGGTACTAATAACATGCATGAATCTTATGTCTTAGGGGGGGTTAAACTGGGAGAGTCACTGGTAGAGAAGGATCTGGGTGTACTTGTAGATCATAGACTACAGAATAACATGAAGTGTCAGGCAGCCGCTTCTAAGGCCAGCCGGATATTGTCCTATATCAAGAGGCATGGACTCAAGGGACAGGGACATAATACTACCCCTTTATAAAGCATTGGTATGGCCTCACCTGGAATATGCTGTTCAGTTATGGGCACCAGTTCATAAAAGGGACGTTGTGGAGCTGGAAAGGGTGCAGAGATGCGCGACTAAACTAATAAGGGGCATGGAACTGTGGTAGACCATTGGGTGAATTGCGGGACCAAGGGTGTAGTGGTGTAGGTTGGTGGGATCAGATGGTATTAACCCCGTGGGCTGGATGGCATTAACCCCTAGTGTTTGTGACACCAGTGTGGTTTTCGGGCTCCGGAACACCACATGCCCAGATTCTCCGCTTTCCCAATTGCTAGCAGTGAAATGAGAGTCCACAACCAGTTATGGTTAAACGGAGGCTTTACTGAGTAGGAGACAGGTGTAATTATCTTCACAGGTAAGGCCAGAATTCCCAGAGAGGTGGCCAGGACCCAGAGGACCTCGCAGCTTGCTGGACCAATTTACTTGTAGTTAACTTGACTTGTAATTAGACTTGACTTGATTATGTGCAGGACTTAACTAGTTTCAGTGACAACAGACATAGACTTGAGACTTACGATAGCTTTGTGGCCTTCCAGATGCTGCTGACTTGACCTGAGTTCTCTGGTAGCTGAGCTCAGTAAGGTAGCTGGTGGTAAGTGCTAAGAGGCAGAATAGTAATGGCTGCCCCTTTATATAGTGGGGGGCTGGACTAAAGCCCATTGATCAAGCTGTGGGTCATAGGTAAAGCTGGTGCTCTCTGGGAGAACATGTGACAACAAATCATGTGACTGCATTGCATAACATGTGACAGGCTTACACACAGGTCTTTGAGACCTCCCACAGGTCCTTTAGACTATCTATACATAGGGATCCTGTCTAAGCATTAAAGTGATACACACACCTTTATAAAACCAAAAGGGGGAGTCCTTGCAGGGGAGCCCCCAGGTCACTGAGGGACTCAACCTGACAGTAACTAACGGTAGTACAGGACCATGTCCTGTACTGAGACATCACAGAACATCTTAGCTATGAGGAAAGATTAAAAGAATTACATTTGTTTAGTTTAGAGAAGACACCATTATTAAAACAAATTTTTGCTATTACACTCCTTATGGTAACTTAAATATCTTTCTAATGTACTTTGTTAAAAAAAAAAAAAGACGTTTTCTATGTTTTATTTGTGTTTACAAAAACTTTCACTAGGTGTCTCCCTACTTGTCCAAAGCACATTTCCCCCTGTCTCTTGCACAGACTTTGGACTTTGGTCCAAAAGCAGGAAATGCAGTCAGGAGTGCTGAGGGGGGGTGCGGACTTAGCCAATCATAACTTATCTCACACACTGAACTGCTGTGGTCTTTGTGTAGCAGAGTGAGGGAGGAAGTTCTCCCTTGTATGGCTTCAGATAATGTCATACCTGCTGGGTAATGCCCCTTCTCAGTCTGTGAATCTGACTGAGACTGAGCAGAAAATACAGAGCAATATCAAGGTAGAAAACTAAAAAAAATCATAAAAATAAAGGCAGGGGGTGGCTTATCATGATGGAGGCAGTGAACTGGGAAGATTAAAAAATGTAACAAGATCATGAGAGGTACTCTTTAACCCCTTAAGGACGCAGGACGTAAATGTACGTCCTGGTGAGGTGGTACTTAATGCACCAGGACGTACATTTACGTCCTAAGCATAACCGCGGGCATCGGAGCAATGCCCGTGTCATGCGCAGCTGATCCCGGCTGCTGATCGCAGCCAGGGACCCGCCGGCAATGGCCGACGCCCGCGATCTTGCGGGCGTCCGCCATTAACCCCTCAGGTGCCGGGATCAATACAGATCCCGGCATCTGCGGCAGTTCGCGATTTAAATGAACGATCGGATCGCCCGCAGCGCTGCTGCGGGGATCCGATCATTCATAACGCCGCACGGAGGTCCCCTCTCCTTCCTCCGTGCGGCTCCCGGCGTCTCCTGCTCTGGTCTGTGATCGAGCAGACCAGAGCAGGAGATAACCGATAATACTGATCTGTTCTATGTCCTATACATAGAACAGATCAGTATTAGCAATCATGGTATTGCTATGAATAGTCCCCTATGGGGACTATTCAAGTGTAAAAAAAAATGTAAAAAAATGTAAAAGTAAAAGTAAAAAAAAAGTGAAAAATCCCCTCCCCCAATAAAAAAGTAAAACGTCCGTTTTTTCCTATTTTACCCCCAAAAAGCGTAAAAAACATTTTTTATAGACATATTTGGTATCGCCGCGTGCGTAAATGTCCGAACTATTAAAATAAAATGTTAATGATCCCGTACGGTGAACGGCGTTAACGAAAAAAAATAAAAAAGTCCAAAATTCCTACTTTTTTAATACATTTTATTTAAAAAAAAATTATAAAAAATGTATTAAAAGTTTTTTATATGCATATGTGTTATCAAAAAAAAGTACAGATCATGGTGCAAAAAATGAGCCCCCATACCGCCACTTATACGGAAAAATAAAAAGTTAGAGGTCATCAAAATAAAGGGATTATAAACGTACTAATTTGGTTAAAAAGTTTGTGATTTTTTTTAAGCGCAACAATAATATAAAAGTATATAATAATGGGTATCATTTTAATCGTATTGACCCTCAGAATAAAGAACACACGTCATTTTTACTGTAAATTGTACGGCGTGAAAACAAAACCTTCCAAAATTAGCAAAATTGCGTTTTTCGTTTTCATTTCCCCACAAAAATAGTGTTTTTTGGTTGCGCCATACATTTTATGATATAATGAGTTATGTCATTACAAAGGACAACTGGTCGCGCAAAAAACAAGCCCTCATACTAGTCTGTGGATGAAAATATAAAAGAGTTATGATTTTTAGAAGGCGAGAAGGAAAAAATGAAAACGTAAAAATTAAATTGTCTGAGTCCTTAAGGCCAAAATGGGCTGAGTCCTTAAAGGGTTAAGGGTGGATATGAAGAATGTGTATAAGTATATAAAGGACTTTCTGAAGTAGTGGGTTTGCCCACAAAACAAGATCCATTGAGGGTGCACAGGTCCCAACATGGCTGCTGGTAATACGCCGGGCATTGGTAATGTGAGCTATTAAAGGGGTTATCCACCATAAGGTGATTTTAGTATGTATCTGGCAGGCAGTAATGGACATGCTAAGGAAGGATCTGCACTTGTCTTGGGGCTAAATGAGATTACGATAATACTGTGGCTAGCTTTTTGTAAACTGGCATTTCCTGTTTCAGTTTTCTTTTTTTTAACTAAAAATCCCTTAATTCCATTTTCCTCCCTCCCACACATCAGCCAGCCCACCCACTGAAACATAAATGAGCTGCATCCATTCAAAAGATCTGTGGTTTTCAATCAGGGTGCATACAGCTGTTGTATTAGTTGCAGATTGAGCTCTCTCCCACCAAGTGATCGTTCCACCCATTGAAGCAGAAAGGCTCCCTGTCATCAGCTGACTAATGAGTCAGGTCTACGGTGCATTGCAACCTGGGAAAAATCTGAGACAACAGTCATTTTGTATGCTGTTAAAAATAAATATTGGGGTGAAATTACAGAAGAATTGTGAGAAAACCGTCACACACAGGTACAGACACTATATTATGAACTACACTAACTTTACAGCCCCTGTAGCATAGTCAAATAAAAAAAAATTCCGGGAATACCCCTTTAACTATTTTTCCTATGTTACCACTGATTGTTCAAATGGGGTTTTTTGAGGTTTGTTATCTGGCACATTATTGATAATTTAAATCTGATTGTTATGGTCACGGCAGGTGGTGGATCCTCTGGGCCTGTGTGGATGATGATGTGAGCCGTGCCAGGGAGCGGAGTCTAAGGTGCCGCTGGTCTCTGCCGCAAAGCGGGATGGTCTTGCTGCGGCAGGAGGCACACAGGTCGCTACCCCTGACACAACTCGTCCACATAGGTAGCTGGGAGGTGGCATGGCACAGAAGGAGACTGGCAGGACGTGGCAAGATGGCAGTAGGTCAGGGCAGGAACACAGGTGCAGGGTAGGCTGGTAGCAATGAACAGGTACACAGTAACAGAGACACAGAACTTTCACTATGGCAATAGACAACCAAAGATCCGGCAGGGAACCAAGGGAGGATCTGATATTTAAGGACCAGGGTGCAGGTGTAGACACTTGACTAAATGAGCACTGGCCCTGAGTGAGAACTCTGGCGTGCGCGCCCTAGGAGGCGGGGGAACGTGCACCGGGGCTGTGAGGACAGGCAGGTGAGTGATGGGCTGGGATTCACATGCAGGCGCGTCCTGCGATGCGAATCCCATCCCCACCGGCAGCGGGGACATGACAGAGCGGTCACAGCCAGCGTGTCTGGCTGGAGTACAGATGTTACACTGATTACTGGCCTGGGGACTATGGTGACATTTGTAGGTATATATTGAATTGATTTTGTTGCCAGTTGGTGATATATTCCCAGGAAGAGTATAGGTTATATATAAGTATATAAATCGCCCATACTAAAAATATGGGGAAAAACGGTTCCAGGTTAAACCCCCTCAAAGGACAAGGGGGAACTCCCTCCTTCTGGAGAAGAAAAGGTTTAGTCTCAAGGGGTGACACGCCTTCTTTACCATAAGAACTGTGAATTTAACTGTGAGTCTGCCTCAGGAACTGGTCATAGTGGGAACAGTTGAAAGCTTCAAAACAGGGTTAGGTACAGTACATTCCTAGAACAATATAACATTAATGCTTATGCAGAAATGTAAAATCACATCCCTCCCCCTTCATCCAACCATCCCCCTTCCCTTCAATTCCTTGGTTGAACTTGATGGACGTGTGTCTTTTTTCAACCGTACTATGCAAGTATCTTATTATATCCACATGGCTATGTCTTTAGAATAAGGCCGCAGTGCCCATATTCAACCCCCACTCCATTTACACAGTGGGCCCCCTGCATTGCTATGTTTGCTTTGCCCGTATCTTAATATTTTACAAGAAAAGAACAAAAGAACAATTAGGACAACATTCTAAAGAGGATTTGAGTAAAAGCTATTTGTTGTGCTTAAAGGACAAGGCATAGGGGATAAGTTTTAGAACGCGGGGGAGTCTGAGCGTTGGGGCCCCCCGCAATCTCCTGTTTGGAGCCCCAGGTCTCCAGCACCAGAGCGCGTCGCGACCCCCGCCCGAAGCGGGAGCCACCACGCCCCCTCCATAGAGCTCTATGGGAGAGTCGAAGATTGCCGAACGCGGGGGCCCCTGCACTCGGACCCCCCCCCCCCCGCGATCTAAAACGTATATGTTTTTCTTCATGATACTTGTCCTTTGAGAATGAGCTAAAAGTTTACGTGATTTACCTTTTCCCCATGGATATAACCGAATGTTTAACCAACAGAGTTTGTTAGACTTGATACCAGAGGACTTGACTTAGTGGCCAGCATTTATCAATATCTTTACCCTTTTTTTTCTTTCTATATTTGGCGCTATTTTGGCGCAAATGTTCCTTTTTTGCTCCTTTTTGGTTTACACATTTCTGCTGGTTTACACAATCTGTGGATTTTGAGTTGTAATCCACTGATTTTGGCAACACACATGATATGGAAGGGTTTTATGAACTGCACCTTTTTGTGAAAAGGCGCAAAACCACTGAACTACACCAGCCCAGATTTAGCTTAGCTTTATGGTGTATGTAAAGAGTGAAATTTCTGAAAATGTTTACCTGCACAAAATTTATCAATTGCTCTGCAACCATTTAATATATTTGGTGCTCCTACACATTACTAGCACACAAAAAAAGGTGTTGAAAAATGCTTCACTTACACCTACAATGAGGAATGCCCCCAGTGAGTGTATATGTGCACACTATCTTTCTATACAAGTTTAGGGTTTACCTGGTCATTTTTTTCTTTTATATAATATGGATGGCCATTGGAGTGCATTACCTTCCTGAAGAAGAGATGAAACCCTAGGGAGAAGGCAATCCAGTGGAAGCAATGTGATGCTCTGGGCAATGCTCTGCTCAGAAAATTGTGCTCCTGGTATTTATATTTGACTTGTAGGATGTGCTGGAAAAAGCATATGTAGGATGTGCTGGAAAAAAATAATAATTCAGTCTATCAAGACTTTACCATGCAGTTTTAAGGGTATCTTTAGAAGTTTTGTGAAGACCATGTCTCAACAGGTCCGAGCTGTTTTGGTTGCTGATTGGTGGGATTGTTGCATGTGCTTTGTCCAGTAAAATGTATTATTTTGCTATTGTCCCCAGCCTACCTTATAAAATAACTAACTCTTTAACTCCCCATCCTCTGGTATCTGATATTACAGCACTGGTTAACCAATCACTGGCCAAAGTGGTGTCCCCTCTTAGTCAGTGATTGGCTAGCAGCACCGTCAGTTCCTCCTGCTGTAGATGCTATGCTCAGCAGCTTGGAGGAAAGGGGCATCAACGGAAATGGTCAGGGTTCCCCAATAATAAAGCTACGAGGGAGCAGAGGAAGGTCAGTTAAAGTGTTGGTCAAGCTATTAGGCAGGCTGGGGACAATAGCAAAATAATACATTTTACCAGACAACCCTTTTAACCTGTATGTTTCATCCTAATCTAGCAATACCAACATCAATCAACAGTCAGCATTCCCTTTACTTTTGTATAATTAGCTTTACCAGAACCACAGTCAATGACTGTTTGCAGTACATTGTACCCCCTTGAATATCCTGTTGCTCTTCTGCGAGTGCTCCACAGTACATTGACCTTTGATATTGCCATAGGCATTGACAAGGGTTGCACCTGAGTTATAAGGATAGCCCAGAGCAGAATTCCAAGTTACTCAGTTAAGGTCTGGTTAATGTTAGTCATGTTGGAATGTACAGAGAATGGTATAATTTCTGTTGGCACTCAAAGCGTGTTTTCTAATTCAATCATGAGAGATGTCTGCTGTGCCGGAGCTCTTAGCGGCTTTATCATGTCCTGTTTAATCTCATACAATATTCTGGAAACCAGACAGGATATGGTAAACATGACTGTCCACATGAAAGCCGCACAGGTTGCACACAAGCTTGAGGTCCCTGTTCCACAGCTCACTCTGCTGAGCATATGCCATTTGCCATGCCAGATCTCTTCTGTGGGAAGCAAATTGATGCATTTACCATTGACATAAAATGATTTTTTCCTGCACATCTGTTTTGCATCCCATTTATTCTAGGCTAATATAGATTTTTGTAATATTAATTTCTGCCGATTCCTAAGCTGATATTAAAGGGATACTCCAGTAGAAAGTAAATCTTTTAATATCAACTAGTGCCAGAAAATGTGTAAATTACTTCTAGTCAAAAATCGTAATCCTTCCAGTACTTACCAGCTGTTGTACAGGATGGGCCATTTATATGGATACACCTTAATAAAAATGGGAATGGTTGGTGATATTAACTTCCTGTTTGTGGCACATTAGTATATGTGAGGGGGGGGACTTTTCAAGATGGGTGGTGACCGTGGCGGCCATTGTGAAGTCAGCCATTTTGAATCCAACTTTTGTTTTTTCAAAAGGAAGAGGGTCATGTGACACATCAAATTTATTGGGAATTTCACAAGAAAAACAATGATGTGCTTGGTTTGAACATAACTTTATTCTTTCATGAGTTATTTACAAGTTTCTGACCACTTATAAAATGTGTTCAATGTGCTGCCCATTGTGTTGGATTGTCAATGCAACCCTCTTCTCCCACTCTTCACACACCGATACCAACACCGCAGGAGAAATGCTAGCACAGGCTTCCAGTATCTGTAATTTCAGGTGCTGCACATCTCATATCTTCACAGCATAGACAATTGCCTTCAGATGACCCCAAAGATAAAAGTCTAAGGGGGTCAGATCGGGAGACCTTGGGGGCCATTCAACTGGCCCACGATGACCAATCCACTTTCCATGAAACTTTTCATCTAGGAATGCTCGGACCTGACCCCCATAATGTGGTGGTGCACCATCTTGCTGGAAAAACTCAGGGAACATGCCAGCTTCAGTGCATAAAGAGGGAAACACATGATCATGTAGCAATTTCGCATATCCAGTGGTCTTGAGGTTTTCATTGATGAAGAATGGCCCCACTATCTTTGTACCCCATATATCACACCATACCATCAATTTTTGTATTCCTACAGTCTTGGAGGGATCTATCCAATGTGGGTTAATGTCAGACCAATAGCAGTGGTTTTGTTTGTTACCTTCACCATTCACATAAAAGTTTGCCTCATCACTGAACAAAATCTTCTGCGTAAACTGAGGGTCCTGTTCCAATTTTTGTTTTGCCCATTCTGCAGCACCTGAAACTATGGATACTGGAACCCTGTGCTAGCATTTCTCCTGCGGTGTTGCTATCAGTGTGTGAAGAGTGGGAGAAGAGGGTTGCATTGACAATCCAACACAATGGGCAGCACATTGAACACATTTTATAAGTGGTCAGAAACTTGTAAATAACTCATGAAAGAATAAAGTTACGTTAAAACCAAGCACATCATTGTGAAATTCCCAATAAATTTGATGTGTCACACTTCCTATTGAAAAAACAAAAGTTGGATTCATAATTGCCGACTTCAAAATGACCGCCATGGTCACCACACATCTTGAAAAGTCCCCCCCCCTCACATATACTAATGTGCCACAAACAGGAAGTTAATATCACCAACCATTCCCATTTTATTAAGGTGTATCCATATAAATGGCCCACCCTGTATACTACAGAGGAAGCTGTGTAGTTCTTTTCAGTCTGACCATAGTTCTCTCTGCTGACACCTCTGTACATGCCAGGAACTGTCCAGACCAGGATTTCTATAGATGTGTTCCTACTCTGGGCAGTTCCTGACATGGACAGATGTGTCAGCACAAAGCACTGTGGTCAGACTGGAAAGAACTACACAACTTTCTCTATAGCATACAGCAGCTGATAAGTACTGGAAGGATTAAGATTTTTAAATAGAAGTAGTTTACAAATCTGTTTAACTTTCTGGCACCAGTTTTTCACAAGAGTACCCCTTTAATAGTAGGGCACTATGGGGAGCTCAACTTGGACACTGCATTCTATTTTAGGCATTGTTCATTTTATTACTTAGGATCTGGCTCCATAAAAAATACTTATTTCCCTTTTTTCCTATTCTCAGTAAGCCTTTAGTTTTATATATATATATATATATATATATATATATATATATATATAGTAATAAATGAAGAGGTTTTGAATAATCGCTATAGCAAAGATCAAAATGGGTCCCCTTATTCTGGTGTTTGTTACTTCTGCTCCCTTTCCATAACCAGTAGCCAATTCCCCAATCTGTTGTTTGGGAACTTTGCACTTACTCTGGAGAGGGGTGTCCTTCACTGGTTCTTACCATCTCTAGATAAGACATAGAAACCAACCAGAACTGAGCACTCTTTCTCCAATACCCTCATGGAAACCGAGTGGAATATGATATTTTTTTGGTCATAAGAATTTTGTACTGTTAAGTTTTTCCCCTTCATATCAGACACACACTATCAAGACAATACATTTTATAATACATAAAAATGTAATTTACATTTAAACCATAACCAGTATTAGTGTATAGCAATTAGCATGTCCACCTATAAAGCTGAGAACTTAAAGGGGTACTCCGGTGAAAACCTTTTTTCTTTTAAATCAACTGGTGGCAGAAAGTTACATATTTGTAAATTACTTCCATTAAAAAAATCATAATCCTTCCTGTACTTATTAGCCGCTGAATACTACAGAGGAAATGCTTTTCTTTTTGGAATGCTCTCTGATGACATCACGAGCACGGTTCTCTCTGCTGATGTTATAATAATAATAACGCTTTATTTATTGTTGTCCTTAGTGGGATTTGAACCCAAGTCCCCAGCACTGCAAGGCAGCAGTGCTAACCACTGAGCCACCATGCTGCCCTTAATGTACATCTGCTAGGCACAGTTGCTAAAATGGACAGAGATGTCAGCAGAGAGCACTGTGCTCGTGATGTCATCAGTGTTCCAAAAAGAAAGGAATTTCCTCTGTAGCATTCAGCAGCTAATAAGTACTAGAAGGATTAAGATTTTTTAATAGAAGTAATTTACAAATATGTTTAACTTTCTGGCACCAGTTGATTTAAAAGAAAAAAGGTTTTCACCGGAGTACCCCTTTAAGGACACATATGCTCAATCATTGTCACCAAAGTCAATGATCAACTTATTAACTGCAGAAAGGCCCCTATCCTGTAAGTTACCAGCGGGAGAAGGAGATGGATTCTGCACAGAGTCCTCCCATGGCAGCACAGATTAGCAGCATCAAGTAGGACACTAAAGTAAAAAATTATGAAAATGGTTTTTGTTTTGTTTGAAAATTCAGCAAATTTCTTTAAAGTAACACTTCACAGAAAACTTGTTTTTCCCTCCCAGCATTAGAATCATGAAGCTAACCAACCACCCTGCTTCCTCTCCTAATGCACTGATTCTTTTCTGTGACAAAACGCTGGTTCTGCTTACCAGTGTGACTAGCTATTTTAAAAAAAAAGATTACTTTGTAGACCTGAAGTCAATATATTTGTGCAATGCTATTGTGACATTGACAAAGGTAGAGAAGGGAAAAGGCTGCACTCACCATCTTCTCAAAAGTGCTTTATTCAACCTCCATGTGCAGGAGTACATACAGCGGGTGGGTTCTATTTAAGAGCAGCATATGTTTCACGCTAGTTGCCAGATGATGAGCAACTAGTGTGAAACATATGTTGCTCTTGAATAGAACACAGGCGTTGTATGTACTCCTGCATATGGACTTTAAAGAAGATGGTGAGTACAGCCTTTTTCCTTCTCTACTTTTGTCATTGTGAACTTTAATGAACTTTTAAAGGCTTTAGCACCTCCATATAGTGCACTTATAAGTGACTGGTTACCCCTAGATATATCTCTCTGGGCTCTGTCCTAAGCCTTCAGTAATAGTAGTGCTATTTTGATCTCTTTTATTTTGACATTTATCATTGTTGAATGGAGAAAGTAAATTCCAGTCCACAGAGTGATCGCTGTGATATTTGGCTAGTCATGTTGAAGGGAAGAGGAGGCCAAAACTAGTGTCTGACCAAATAAAATAAAGCCCCCTGTTAAAAGGGGAAGCATGGCTGATATTTAACTTATCAAAGATATTTCTGGAATTAAAAAAAATAATGTCCCTACAAGCCTTTTTAGGATTTTCATATAAGAATAATTAATTGGAAAACCCCTTTAAATAGCTGCACTATAAGCAAATTCCCCTTTCTTGTAATTCCCTAATTGTAAGTCTATAGTCAAGTCACAGTCACAGTTGTACTTCTCTACTCTGTTAAGGATATTCACTCATTCTTACAGTATTATTGTCTCGTCTGTCACCTCATCTGAGACATAGTGTTCAGTTTTTATCACTTAGAGAGCCCCCTGTATGTTTTCTGGGCACCTCGGGAGTTTCAGGTCTCTGAGTACTGTAACAGCTGTGAATTATTTGAACTGTAGGATTAAGTGATGTCGTCAGCTAGTCAACAGCTGACTGTAAGTGGTGTATATGATGAAACATAACAGAAGCCAAGGCCCCTACATCTCTCTTCACAGTTCTTTTTTGACATGGCATGATTGACATTATAGGTGACAAAGAAAAATATATAACTTTTCTGACTTTTTTTTCCCAATTTATCCCCAGCAGAGAGCGCTCTTATAGTGACACATTTTAATACATCCAGACTGCCTCATTTTGTGACCGATATAAACCAAACCCCTGGGCCAAAGCTCAGGTTAAAAAACACTTTGTTATTTTCCCACCCCTAAAACTTCATTAGTTCATTTATTGTGATATGAAATAAAATCTGAATTGTGTACTTAAAGGGGTTATCCAAGAATAGAAAAAAAAAGCCACTTTCTATCAAAAAATGCTCCCCGTCTGTCTCCAGGTTAGGTGTGGTTCTGCAGCTCAGTTCCATTGAAGAGAATGGAGCCAAGTTGTAATACCACACCCAACCTGGAGACAGACGTGGAGCAGTTTTTGAAAGAAATTAGCTGTGTTTTTCTTTTCCTGGATAACCCCTTTAAAAAACTCTGGGTCAGATGCTGGTAGATATAAAGTACACTTGATAGATATACTAGCCAAGAAGCTGTTTTTAGTGAACATCTAAACCTATGTTAAAATCACAGACAATTAGAATGATTTCTCTCCCACGCTCCACCCATTGAAGCAGTACAGACCCCCTGTCATCACCTGACTAGTGATGAAATGTCTCTGCCGCACTGCAACCTGGGAGAATCTTACCACAGTGCTCTCTGACCACAGTGCTCTCTGCTGACACCTCTGTCCATGTCAGGAACTATCCAGAGCAGGAGAGGTTTGCTATGGGGATTTGCTCCTACTCTGGTCAGACAGAAAATAAATTCAAAAAGAAAAGAACTTCCTCTGTAGTGTACAGGTGCTGATAATACTGAAAGGGTTAAAATTTTTAAATAGAAGTAATTTACAAATCTGTTTAAGTTTCTGGCACCAGTTGATTTAAAAACAATTTTTCCTCCGGAGTGCCCTTTTAATAAAAAGCTAACTGAATAAGAAACTTATTTCAGCCTTGTGACAATAAGATGCCTTTTTCCTGGGTTTTGTGGGCTTGAAATGAACACTGTGAGGTTCACAGAAGAACTCTGGTTTGCACCACTTTGCCATGAGACATGTGACTACCTTTATCATACCAACCTACCACATCATCACTACACTACATCACTACATCACAGTATTGCTCAATTTTTATTTATTTTTCAAAGGTGGGATATTTTTATTTGTTTGCATTTTGCTATGCTGTTTATTTTTCTGCAAAAATATAAGTTTATTATACAGTTTATTGCAAGTGTGGCAATACCTTACATGTGTATTTTTATTTTTTTTAACTTTTTTATATGAACACATTTTTTTTTTTATATTATTTCTCCATGGGGGGGGGGGGGGGGGGATCATTTGACCTCTTATGGTTACACTTTATATTACAGTACTAAGTATACTAAAGCAGTAAAAAAAAAAAAAAAAAACTGACAGACAATCTACTAGATTATGCATTTAGCCATATAACCATGGCAAGTCTTGGGACCTGATACACCATGGCTGCCATGGCATTTCATCAGTGCACTGCAGTTGTGTTTTAGGGGCGCCAGGGGGGTGACAAAGCAAGCTCCATCCCTCTGTCATGACATATAGTGTAGATGTCATGGTCACTGTTGATTACAGTATTTAAGGGGTTAAAAGTATGGGGTCGGTGTTGTCCCTGATCTTGGCTGTTCCAGCAGGAGCCGGACTGTCAATTATTGAGTGTCATTTTACTGGAAATGGATCAAATTATGATTTTTAACAGCAAAACATTGTTATTTGTTAAAGTTATGTCCTAGTTTTTTTTTTTTTTAAACAATTGTTTCCTAGCTAAATGACAAAGATTAGGAACATCGCTTCAGGAAATGATAGGAAAGATTTCAATTATCATTAGGATATTAATCTCTGTACATCTCTTCACCTATCCTCTGAGATAACAACTTATGCGTGTGGTTATTTGCTATCAGCAGCCATCCAGAACAAATCCAGAATCAAATTAGAAAAGGGCACAAACTCAGAAAAGCAATATAGTAATACAGTGGAATTCTAGAATAATCTCTTCAAATAGGAAATAAGCAGTAGTTATCAACTTTTTTGTTCTGTGCAATGTGTAGAAGATAGCAAATGACCAAGGGTAGTAGCTACACGTCCGACATACAAGATGATAGATCCTGCTGATGATAATGTAAACTGCTTCATAGCTTTTGCAGTCTCAGAATTCCCTTATGGTCTCTCTTATATTATTTAAGACCAGTTAAAATGCCATATCTGCACTGTGTTGTTATATCACAGGCCTACAATAAAGTTTTATTGCTCTCAGTATGAGAAACAAAATAGCAGCTTTGCAGATATGATACCTTTTATTGACTAACAAAAATAAAAGAAATTATGTTAAATAGAATTCTTTTTTTTTGACAACTTAAAGGGATATTCTGGTGAAAAACTATTTTTTTTTCCATATCAACTGGCTCCAGAAAGTTAAACAGATTTGTAAATTACTTCTAGTAAAAAATCTTAATGCTACCAGTACTTATCAGCTGCTGAAGTTAAATTGTTATTTTCAGTATGACCACAGTGATCTCTGCTGACACCTCTGCAAACTGTCCAGATCAGGAGAGGTTTGCTATGGGGATTTGCTCCTAGTCTGGACAGTTCCTGAGACAGACAGAGGTGTCAGTAGAGAGCACTGTGGTCAGACAGAAAAGAACAACTCAACTTCAGCAGCTGATAAGTACTGGTAGGAATAAGATTTTTTTAATAGAAGTAATTTACAAATCTGTTTAACTTTCTGGAGCCAGTTTATTTGAAAAAAAAAAATAGTTTTTCACTGGATTACCCCTTTAACCCCTTAACGATGCAGGACGTAAATGTGCGTCCTGGTGAGCTGGTACTTAAAGGGGTACTCCGGTGAAAACCTTTTTTCTTTTAAATCAACTGGGGACAGAAAGTTAAACATACTTGTAAATTACTTCTATTAAAAAATCTTAATCCTTCCTGTTCTTATTAGCTGCTGAATACTACAGAGGAAATTCTTTTCTTTTTGGAATGCTCTCTGATGACATCACGAGCACAGTTCTCTCTGCTGACATTATTATAATAATAATAACGCTTTATTTATTGTTGTCCTTAGTGGGATTTGAATCCAAGTCCCCAGCACTGCAAGGCAGCAGTGCTAACCACTGTGCCACCATGCAGCCCTTAGCATACATGTGCTATGCATGGTTGCTAAAATGGACAGAGATGTCAGCAGAGAGCACTGTGCTAGTGATGTCATCAATGTTCCAAAAAGAAAGGAATTTCCTCTGTAGCATTCAGCAGCTAATAAGTACTGGAAAGATTAAGATTTTTTAATAGAAGTAATTTACAAATATGTTTAACTTTCTGCCACCAGTTGATTTAAAAGAAAAAAGGTTTTCACCGGAGTACCCCTTTAATGCATCAGGACATACATTTACGTCCTATGCATAACTGCGAGCATCGGAGTAATGCTCGCGTCATGCGCGGCAGGTCCTGGTGGACATCTGCGATCGCGCGGATGTCCGCCATTAACCCCTCAAATGCCGTGATGAATACAGATCACGGCATCTGCAGCATCGCGGTACTTTGAATGGATGATGGGATTGCCCGCAGCGCTGCCGCGGCAATCTGCTCATCCACAATGGCAGCTGGAGGTGTCCTCACCTGCCTCCGCTGCCTTCCACGGGTCTTCTGCTCTGGTCTGCGATCGAGCAGACCAGGGCAGAAGATGACCGATAATACTGATCAGTGCTATGTCCTATGCATAGAACTGAACAGTATTAGCAATCGAATGATTGCTATAAATAGTCCCCTATGGGGACTATTAAAGTGTAAAAATAAAAAAAATGTGAAAAACCCCCTCCCCCAATAAAAACGTAAACTGTCCCATTTTCCCTATTTCATCGCCACATGCATAAATATCCCAACTATTAAAATAAAATGTTAATGATACCGTATGGTGAACGGCGTGAACGTAAAGAAAAAAGTAAAAAAATTGCTGCTTTTTTATAAAATTTTATTCCAAAAATGTTTTTATAAAAAAAGTATTAAAAGTTTTATACAAGCAAATATGGTATCAATAAAAAGTACAGATCATGGCGCAAAAAATGAGGAGCCCTCATACCGCCGCTTATGTGGAAAAATGAAAGCGTTATAGGTCTTCAAAATAGGGGGATTTTAAGCGTACTAATTTGGTTAAACAGTTTGAGATTTTTTTTAAGCGTAACAGTAATAGAAATGTATGTTATCATGGTATCATTTTAATCATATTGACCCAAAGAATAAAGAACACATGTCATTTTTACCGAAAAATGTACGGCGTGAAAACGAAACCTTCCAACATTTGCAAAATTGCGGTTTTCTTTTTAATTTCCCCACACAAATAGTATTTTTTTGGTTGTGTCATACATTTTATGGTAAAGGGAGTGATGGCATTACAACGGATAACAGGTCTCGCAAAAAAATAAGCCCTCATACTAGTCTGTGGATGAAAATATAAAAGAGTTATGATTTTTTGAAGGCGAGGAGGAAAAAAATTTAAAACGTAAAAATAAAATTGCCTGAGTTCACACCTTTAACCCCTTAAGGACGCAGGGCGTACCCATATGCCCCCATTTCCGAGTCCTTAAAGACTCAGGGTGTACAGGTACACCCTGCATTCTTCCGGCCCCTGCCGCTCGCCAGGCGAGGACCGGACCAGGATGCCTGCTGATATGGTTTAGCAGGCATCCCGGAACATCGTCCAGGGGGTCCTGAGATCCCCCATATCGGCGATTCTGGGCTGATCGGGTCTGTAATTACCTGATAGCCTGGAAAATAGGGATGATCGGAGATGTCAGAGACATCCCCGATCATCCTGAAGGATAGGAGCGAGTTGGCAGTGATGCCACCTCCTCCCATCCCCTGACATTGGTCGGTTAGGACTAATTTTGGTATCGGAGGCAAGTGTAATTCTTGCATCCAGGTCCGTCCCTATGCAGATCCCTAATTTAGACCTCAAATGCGCATGGCGCTCTCTCACTTTGGAGCCCTGTCATATTTCAAGGCAACAGTTTAGGGCCATATTTGGGGCATTTCCGTACTAGGGAGGAATCGCCTAACAAATTTTGGGGGGCTTTTTCTCCTTTTACCCCTTATGAAAAGGTAAAGTGGGGTTCTACACCAGCATGTTAATGTAAAAAAAATTAATTTTTAACACTAACATGCTGGTTTTGCCCCATACTTTTCATTTTCACAAGAAGTAAATGGAAATCTTTTTCTTCTGATGACGGAAATGCCCCATATGTGGATGTAAAATTCTCTGCGGACACATATCAAGGCTCAGAAGTTAGAGTGCCATGTACACTTGAGGTGATTTGCACAGGGGTGGCTGATCGTTACATGGTTCTAACATAAACGCAAAATTTTTTTTTTTAAACACCCGCATGTGACCCCATTTTGGAAACTACACCCCTCAGGGGAACGTAATAAGGGGTATATTGAGCCTGAACACCCCACAGGTGTTTGAAGAATTTTCGTTAAAGTTGTTCCACTAAAATGGGTGTTATCCCAAATTTTTCATTTTCACAAGGGGTAATAGGAAAAAAGCCCCCAAAAATGTGTAACCCCATTTCTTCTGAGTATGGAAATGCCCCATATGTGGATGTAAAGTGCCCTGCAGGCGAACTAGAATGCTCAGAAAAGGAGTGCCATTGGGCTTTTGGAGAGAGAATGTGTCTGGAATCGAACGCCATCTGTGTTTACAAAGCCCCCCCCCCCCGTGGTGCACAGGTGTCTGACATATTTTTCGAACAGTGGTCTCTGAAAATGAAAAATGTTATTTTTTATTTGCACAGCCCACTGTTCCAAAGATCTGTCAAACGCCAGTGGGGTGTAAATGCTTACTGTACCCATTATTATCAAATTCTGTGAGGAGTGTAGTTTCCAAAATGGGGTCACATGTGGGGGGGGGGGGGTTCTGCTGTTCTGGCACTATGGTAGGTTTGTAAAGGCACATGGCCCCCAACTTCAATTTCATCAAAATTCTCTCTTCAAAAGTCCAATGGCGCTCCTTCTCTTCTGAGACCTGTAGTGCGCCAGCAGAGCACTTAACGTCCACATATGGGGTGTTTTCTTAATCGGGAGAAATTGGGCTTTAAATTTTGGGGTCCATTTTCACCTATTACCCCTTGTTAAAAAGAAAAATTTGGTGTAACACCATAGTTTTAGTGTTAAAAATCAAATTTCCCATTATCACGTCCAACTTCAACGCAAAGTCGTCAAACACCTGTGAGGTGTTAAAGTTCACTATACCCCTTTTTACATTCCTTGAGGGGTGTAGTTTCCAAAATAGTATGTCATGTGGGGGTTATTTTGCTGTTCTGGCACCATGGGGGCTTCCTAAATGCAACATGGCCCCCAAAAACCATGACAGCAAAAAAAAAAAAAATTCAATCCCACAGTTGCTCTTTCCCTCTTAAGCCATGTTGTGAGCCCACGGAGCACTTTATGTCAACATATGAGGTATTTCCATACTCGAGAGAAATTGGGCTGCAAATTTTGGGGGGCTTTTTCTCCATTTACCACTTTTAAAAATGAAAAAAATGGGGCTACAAGAACATGTTAGTGTAAAAAATGCAGATTTTGGTTTTTCTCCTCCACTTTGCTGCTATTCTTGTGAAACACCTAAAGGGTTAACCAACTTTCTGAATGTCATTTTGAATACTTCGAGGGGTGTAGTTTCTATAATGGGGTAATTTATTGGATATTTTCCTCACAGAAAGGCCCCTCAAATCCATTTCGAACTAAATTGGTCCCTGAAAAATTCAGATTTTGAATTTTTTTTTAAAATTTTGAAAACTGCTGCTATACTTTAAAGCCCTCTAATGTCATTAAAAAGTAAAAATATGTAAACTTTCTTATGCCAACATAAAGTAGACATATTGCATTTGTGAGCCAATATAAAATGTATTTGGAATATGCATTTTCCTTACAAGCAGAGAGTTTCAAAGTTAGAAAAATTCAAAATTTTCATTACATTTTGGGATTTTTCACCAAGACAGGATGCAAGTAACGACGTAAATTTACCACTATGTTAAAGTAGAATATGTCACGAAAAAACACTCTCGGTATCAGAATAAACGGTAAAAGCATCCCAGAGTTACTAATGCATACAGTGACAGTGGTCAGAATTGCAAAAAAGGGCTGAGTCCTTAAGGGGTTAAAGGGGTACTCTCCAAAGGATAGGGAATAAGATGTCAGATCTCCGGGGTCCCACTGCTGGGGACCCCAGGGATCTCGACTGCAGCACCCCTCTATCATTACTGCACAGAGCAGACTTGCTGCGTGCGTAATGGCCAGTAATACAGGGGCCGGAGCATTGTTACGTCAAGGCTCCGTCCCTCATGACGTAACGTCCCGCCCCCTCAATACAAGTCTATGGGAGGGGGCGTGGCGGCCATCACAATACATACCATTCACAAACTGTATTACACGAGGTGCTGTCCTCTCTCTTTTTTCTGTTTATTTGCAGTACGTGGCAATTTGTAAGTGACAGAGCTATATAAAATACCAGGAATATTTATTCAGTAGGGCCTATATTATAAGTTTGTAAGGTGTGAACATATACAGGTATACAAGAACGTCACAAAGTCTAAGGCTGGATTATTATCACATTTGAGCCATCCCACGATGCTATATGTTTTTGCATTTTGAAAAGGACACAAATGTACAGTATAATATGGACCAAAATTTACTATTGCAAATGCGACAGAATTCTGACATATTTTGCGCTACAAAACTGTATTACGTGGCACTTGTGGCACATTTACTATGTGTTTTAGAGTTATCACTTTTAAGGTACTTTTCCGACATGCCTGAAAAAGGGAAAATCCTTGGTAAGAGGGGCATGGCTTCTGTAAAATTGGCACGACTTAAGATGCAACACTGTGCACCAATATTCTGGTGCATAATCCTGGAGCAGTTGAAGCCAACTAAACCAGCTGGTCTAAACTGAAACTAGACAGTCTTAGGCTAGGTTTACACAGTGGCCATCATTTACTAACAGGATTCCGACTCTTTTTTACAGGCTTTGGGCCTAAATTCTGTTGCACGGAATGTGCGACAGAATGGCCCTGATTTACTAACATGATCCCGACGATTTTATCGGGTTAGGCGACACAATTTGTGTCGCACGTCCTCTGCGACACTTTATGCTACACATTTTACTGGTAAGAGCCTGACGGTTTTCTAATGTTTAACCCAACTAAAGGGGGTGTGGTTTGCATAATTAGTGGCATGTTCCCGACATTTTCCTGAAAACCTGACAGTTGTATTTATTAAAAACCGATAAGAAAAATTGTGAAATACTGAACTTGTAAACCCGACTGCCTTGAGGTGTGGGGAATCTGTTAAAAAGTGTGGGCTTTTTGAACTTTGTCCCCTTAGTAGCTTTTTATATAAAAAAAAAATAATTTAAATCTTGGCTTTCATTTCCTTTAAAAAAAATTTTTTTTTTTACTTGGTCCTTGGTACTTTGCTTTATTTATTTGCTCTATTTATTTGCTCTATTTATTTATTTGTGACACTTTTTTTCCCATGCGACAGAATTTAATATCATGCGGCAGAATTTTCCCAACATGTGCGAAACATTGATAAATACATGAGAAAAAACGGGGGGAAAAAAACACTCTGAAAATAACCCGACACTTAGTTAATCAGGGCCAATGTGCGACAGAAAAAAACAAACAGAATCTGAATCACTCTGAGTGAAAAAAAAATTACAAAATGGGCGTGGTTTTCGGGAAAAGGGGCGTGTCCCCTACAATTCATCCAAAATCACTTGTCTTTCCCTAAAACCACTCTGAAAATCATGTGAATTTTCCGGGTAGAAAACCCTACACTTTAAGGGTACGTTCACACGAGCGGTCCCACAGCTGCATGGTGCTTGCTCACACCTCTACGAGCATACACAACGATGTGTGAGTCACCACGCATGCGCGGTGTACTCGCACACATCATGGCCGCTCCCCCTGCTCCATGAGCTAGGCCGAGAGCTGCCGCCATGTGCAAGTATACTGCTCATGCGCGCTGCGACTTGCCCATCGCAGTGTCTGCTCGTAGAGGTGTGATGCCGCTCTGAGTAGGCACCATGCAGTGGTCCTTTAGTGGCAGATCCGCAGCGTAAAATATGCTATGGGTCCACTTGTGTAAACGTACCCTTACGCATGTTTAAAGTTTCAGAAAGCAGAGTAAATTCTCTGGCTGTTTGCTCCTTTGCCTTCCTCTTCTTTTTCAAGCGATTCTTACTTGGAATTTTTTTTTTTTTTTTGCACAATTTAATTTTTACACAACGTTTTAGCTTTATTTTCAATTTTTTTTTCCATATGAGTCTTTTCAACAAGCTTTTTTTTCCTATTGTTTCTGTAATAATGGTGAATAAAAAGTTAAATGGTGTCCCGATACCGTATAGTATACCGTACCATTTATGGTGGTCCCCAAATCCAGAATTACTCCGTTCCGGTAGGGTTCTCCTGGCGGGATAGCCCCTAGTCACCTCTTCCTTCTTTAATTTTGTGATGTTTGTGTGTGTATTTAATTGTATATTTAGTGTCGCAGGACCTTAGGTCATGTGACTAATGTTAATTCCCTTAGGGTATGCTAAAGGACCTTCCTAGGTCACGTGTGTGGTCACATGTTTAGACCATAATCCCTTGTGTAAAGTGACTGACAGATGGTATGGGCCAATGAGCTCAAAGCCAGCCCCTGCCCATATAAGGGAGCTGCCAGCCAATCCTCACTCTCTTGCTCTCTCTCCCTCTGGTTCCGGACTAGCAGAGAGGAGAGATCCATGCAACTTTCAAAGACAAGACCAGGCCGAAGCCTGACAATACCGCAACTTAGCAAATCGTGAGATACAATACAACTCCCTGCTAAAGTCTGCATGGCTGCTGGACCTAAAGTTAATCCCCTAAAACAGCGCATATACATTTCCTGAGCTTAAAACTCGCAAGGTCCCAACCAACTGTCAGGATCCTAATAGTCTCTTCTTGTACAAAGACTGTTCCTGTTTAACTCTGCATAAAACCTGTGGTAAAAGTTCTGACAGTTTTCTGAAACCTCCGGTTGTGGACAATCATTTATTATCTTTCCCTATCGCTCTTTGGACGGGTGGCGATAGGACAAGTATATACAGAGGAGCCCTCACCCTGGCATCACGAGTGTTAAGGGTTAACCAAACACCCTTTAGTCACTGCACAGCTACACCCCATATGCCCTATACCCCCACAAGCTTACCACATATAGATATATATATACTCATTTTAATACATCTATCTATATGTGTGTATATACATCTATGTATAAAATATATGTAGATAGACTACCATATTAACTGTATTATTATCTAAACAGATTTTACCGTGCTACAGATGAACCCTGCGACAGAAATTACTGTGCGAAAGATTTTTTCCCTGCGACTAAAAGATCAGGAAAAGTGGTATAGATTAGTAAATACCAAGACAAAAAAAGGGCAGAAAAGCAAAAATTAAACACAAACCGACACTCCACTCTTAGTATTAGAGGGCCTAGAGCATGGGTGTCAAACATGTGGCCCGCGGGCTGCATGCGGCCCACAATGAATATATTTGCGGCCCGGACATCCCTGTATCGCGAAATATGTTTTCGGGACACAGGTATGCCCCCGTCAACTCTCAGTGGCCCGCGTTAAGTTTAAGTATGCAGGGGCCGCCGAGAGACCGTCACTGACGTCCCGTGCGTGCGCCCATAGCAACGGAGGCGCAGAGGAGCGGAACATGGAGGTGGAAGACGCGCGCTTGCCAGCATGGTAAGTGACCAGTGGCACATCAGATTTGGTACTCAGACCACCGCTCCTACAGCTATGGCTGGACCGGAGGAGTGGTGGTCAGAGAACTGAAATGGGGCAGTACACAGGCATACAGCCTCAAGCCATACAGTGTAAATGGCTGGAGGATGTATGTCTGTGGGGGAACATACTGCACCTAATGTGGGGGAACTGTACTGCACCTAATGTGGGGGAACTGTACTGCACCTAATGTGGGGGAACAGTATTGCACCTAATGTGGGGGAACTATGCTGCACCTAATGTGGGGGAACTATACTGCACCTAATGTGGGGGAACTATACTGCACCTAATGTGGGGGAACTATATTGCACATAATGTGGGGAACTATACTGCACCTAATGTGGGGGAACTATACTGGACATAATGTGGGGGAACTATTCTGCACCTAATGTGGGGAACTATACTGCACCTAATGTGGGGGAACTGTACCTAATGTGGGGGAACATACTGCACCTAATGTGGGGGAACTATACTGCACCTAATGTGGGGGAACTATACTGCACCTAATGTGGGGGAACTGTACTGCACCTAATGTGGGGGAACTGTACTGCACCTAATGTGGGGGAATTGTACCTAATGTGGGGGAACATACTGCACCTAATGTGGGGGAACTATACTGCACCTAATGGGGGGGAACTGTACTGCACCTAATGTGGGGGAACTATACTGCACCTAATGTAGGGGAACTGTACTGCACCTAATGTGGGAGAACTGTACTGCACCTAATGTGGGGGAACTGTGCTGCACCTAATGTGGGGGAACTGTACTGCACCTAATGTGGGGGAACTGTACTGCACCTAATGTGGCCCACAATGAATATATTTGCGGCCCGGACATCCCGCTAAATATGTTTTCGGGACACAGGTATGCCCCTGTCAACTCTCAGTGGCCCCGCCTTAAGTTTAAGTATGCAGGGGCCGCCGAGAGACCGTCACTGACGTCCCGTGCGTGCGCCC